>NC_133489.1:8951751-8971166 GCF_025370935.1 Choristoneura fumiferana
TTGTATGTCACGAAAAAATAATTTAATAATATTTACGTAATTAATTTAATTTTACCGTACTTAATTGGCTTGCGGTTGTTCTTAGCTATGTTTGATAAAAAATCGGTACAGCCGTTTTTGGGGTTCCGTAGCCAACTAGGAAGGAACCCCTTTTAGTTTTCGCCATGTCTGTCCGTCCGTCCGTCTGTCTGTCTGTCCGTCCGCGGTCCGTTTTTGCCATTTTGGGTGCCCGGAATCCTAAAATCAGGATGGTAGTGATCATCATTATCATCAGCCGGAATACGTCCACTGCTTTTTTTTTTTATTCGACTGGATGGCAAACGAGCAAGTGGGTCTCCTGATGGTAAGAGATCACCACCGCCCATAAACATCTGCAACGCCAGGGGTATTGCAGATGCGTTGCCAACCTAGAGGCCTAAGATGGAATACCTCAGGTGCCATGTAATTTCACCGGCTGTCTTACTCTCCACGCCGAAACACAACACTGCAAGCACTGCTGCTTTCACGCAGGATTAGCGAGCAAGATGGTGGGTAGCGAATCCGGGTGGACCTTGCACAAGGTCCTACCACCTGCAAGCACTGCTGAACAATAGGCTCTCCCCTTAGAGACGCCACAATGAACGACAATTAGCCACTTGCATCCACCGGTTTCCCGCAACTCTCACGATGTCGTCAGTCCTGCTAGTGAGAGGCCTGCCAACGCTTCGTCTTCCGGTCCGTGGTCGCCACTCGAGGACTTTTCTCCCCAACGGTTATCTGTTCTTTCGACCGATGTGGCCGCCATTGCCAGGTATGTAGTAAATAATATATACCATATTTACAAGGAAAATAATAACGGTTAAGATTGCTTGATAATTATTAGTAGTTTATGAGTAAATATACCTAAACTTGGAAGAGAGAGATATTGAACTTTGAAATGACAATATCGGAGGGTTTTCAACTGTTTTATGTTGTTTAAGTAAGGTTACTTATTATAGGAAAGTCCGACATCTCTTCCAGACCAGTAGGTACCAACGTGGTCTTTTAAAAAAAAGGTAAATAGATTCAATTGCTTTCCATTCATCATGTAATTACTGCAGAGGCCATGAAGTAAGAGATTGAAGGACGAGTTTGGGGTAGACAGCCGAGTCGTAGACGAGGCCGGATAAAACGAGTCCAGCAATCCCTGTTCTCGCCCAGGTTTGTATAGTGCTTTTCTCAAACAAAAATAATATTCCATCCATCCATCCATCCATCCATCCCTCCATCCATCCATCCGTCTATCCGTCCGTCCGTCCGTCCGTCCGTCCGTTCATCCATCCATCCATTTATCCATCCATCCATCCATCCATCATCCATCCATCCATCCATCCATCCATCCATCCATCCATTTATCCATCCATCCATCCATCCATCCATACATCGCATCGCAATATCGCAAATGCTTACAGTCTAGTGGTGTAATTTTTGTCATTTTTCCTTTGTCTACTTATTTTTTGTAAGCAAATCTAAAAAGTTAGAGCAGGGGACAATAATGGATTTTCATAGATACCATGGCCTAGGCCAAGAAGTAATGTAGGAAGCCACAAATGAGAAACTTCATGTGTCACCGAGCGTTTTGAGAAAATTGATTTTTAGTGAATAAAAACACTTTGTCATAAAAATAGTACATTACTGCAGAGGCCATGAAGTAAGGGATTGATGGACGAGTACGGGGTAGACGGCCGAGTCGTAGACGAGGCCGGATAAAACGAGTCCAGCAATCCCTGTTCTGGCCGAGGCTTGTATAGTGCTTTTCTCAAACAATGTGAGGAAATATTTCATCCATCCATCCATCCATCCATCTGTCCGTCCGTCGGTCGTCCGTCCGTCCGTCCATTCATCCGTCCGTCCGTCCGTCCATCCATCCATCCATCCGTCCATCCATCCGTCCGTCCGTCCGTCCATCCATCCGTTCGTCCATCCATCCGTCCGTCCGTCCATCCATCCATCCGTCCATCCATCCGTCCGTCCATCCATCCGTCCGTCCGTCCGTCCATCCGTCCATCCATCCGTCCGTCCATCCATCCGTCCGTCCGTCCGTCCATCCATCCATCCGTCCATCCATCCGTCCGTCCATCCATCCGTCCGTCCGTCCATCCATCCATCCATCCATCCGTCCATCCATCCATCCGTCCATCCATCCATCCGTCCATCCATCTGTCCGTCCGTCCGTCCATCCGTCCGTCCGTCCATCCATCCATCCATCCATCCATCCATCCATCCATCCATCCATCCATCCATCCGTCCGTCCGTCCGTCCATCCATCCATCCATCCATCCGTCCATCCATCTGTCCGTCCGTCCGTCCGTCCGTCCATCCATCCATCCATCCATCCGTCCATCCATCCGTCCGTCTGTCCGCCCGTCCGTCCATCCGTCCGTCCATCCATCCGTCCGTCCATCCATCCGTCCGTCCGTCCGTCCGTCCGTCCATCCATCCATCCGTCCATCCATCCGTCCGTCCATCCATCCGTCCGTCCGTCCGTCCATCCATCCATCCGTCCATCCATCCGTCCGTCCATCCATCCGTCCGTCCGTCCGTCCATCCATCCATCCATCCATCCATCCATCCATCCGTCCATCCATCCATCCGTCCATCCATCTGTCCGTCCGTCCGTCCATCCGTCCGTCCGTCCATCCATCCATCCATCCATCCATCCATCCATCCATCCATCCATCCATCCGTCCATCCATCCATCCATCCGTCCATCCATCCATCCATCCATCCATCCATCCGTCCGTCCGTCCGTCCATCCATCCATCCATCCATCCATCCGTCCATCCATCCGTCCGCCCGTCCGTCCATCCATCCATCCATCCGTATCCATCCATCCGTACATCCATCCGTCCATCCATCCATCCATCTATCCATACAACTATATATATCACATCGCATCGCAGTATCGTAAATGCTTACAGAGTAGTGGTGGTTGGCTGTTCGTAATTTTTCCTTTGTCAGTTTAATCTTAGTAAGCAAATTTAAAAAGTTAGAGCAGCGGACAATAATGGATTTTCATACATACTTCATGGCCTAGGCCAAGAAGTTATGTAGGGAGGTGGTAGGGAGCCATAAATGAGAAACTTCATGTCTCCATTTCGTGACATTAACGCATACATTTCCGAGCATGTTTGAGAAAAAATATATTTTATTATATTCCTTATGTCGCATTACGATACTTAACGGAGCTTTATGTCTGACGATTAAATGTCGTTCTTTATTCTGTTACATTTCCTTCCAGGAAGCGGTAGTACGTCTTAATACAGTCATGCCTTTGATCAAAACAAATCTCCAAAAAATTTCAAAGCATCTAGAGAGTTGTTAAAACTTTGTTTTCTTTTCAAAATAATGAGAACAATTCCATCGTACAAAACTCAATCAAGATGGAGCAATGAGATTTGTTCGGTTTACGACATAGCGCTTGGCGCCCGAGCGGCCGGGCAGTGGCCAATACTTCCAATGTATTACTGCGAATGGTCTAGAACTAACAGTTCACTTTAATATATTGAAAAGTAGTCAAGTGCAAGTCGGACTCGTGCACTGCTGTAAAAAAAATGTAGCTGTGTCCAAATAGACACTATAAACAGCCATACATATAAATAAATAAAAATCCTGTGTTAGCGCTAGCATTCAACAAAGAACTCTGCGTCGACGCAATACGTACAAAGTTTGGAGTTATGATGAAAAGAACAAGAGAAGAGCCTTTGGTATCGTATTAGATATAATAACAGGCTAACTATAAAAATCTTATGTACTGACTAGTTGTTATTACTACTAAATTCATATTGTGACATTTTACTAGCAAAAGGTGATAAGTTATTTCACTAACAAAAATGGATGTTACTGTCTGAATAAATAAATTGAATGGAAAAATAACTTGCATTATATTAAGTTGAAAGATCTGTAGAATTACGTTGTCACTGAACCTTGTCATCTGTGCAGCGCTATTGAAAATGCAATAAAACCTCCATTGCAATTCGCGGGCTCACTTGGACTGGGCTCCCTGATTTGCTACACTGCTATTAATTTGATTCAATAAACAGTCAAAGGAATAACCAGTATTATAAGTACAATGATGGAATTTATCATCTACAAAAATCAAAACCCGATTGCCATTAAAAACATCTTGGTGGTCTTGAATATGTTAAGTAACTTAAAGACGGGATCCATTCAAAATCGTGACATAAATAACAATTTTGTATTGAAATTATACTAGGTATTTGCTTGTAATTTGTTATGCAATTGGGCCCTGCTCTAAAATTCTCGGTAATGGCATCAGAACAACGTAACCTAGTCTTATTTGAGCTTATTAGAACAGTCCTCTGTGTGTATTTTGACCAATTATCTTTTTACATCGGTTTACTAATATTATGCGTGTTTTTTTTACTATTATTATAGAAGTATAACTACTATCAAATTTATTTTAATGTTGATATTCTGCTGACATGCAGTATCCCCGATAATAGATAAGACAATGTAGACGTTGAGATTACCAAATATTCGCCCACCTGCATTACTAGATATCTCTCCGTTTTCTCTCATGCATATTAATATATGGAGGACATCGTTCGCTTCTGTTGATATTAACTTACTGCCGCAACTTGAGTCGGTAACTGGTGTCCGTGGAATAGTTTCATTATTAATTTAATTTAAGGCTCCATCCCTATCATCATCTTAATTTTTTATACCTTTTAGTAATTTTATTGGTATAAAGCAAATTTATCTTATCTGAATAGATACTTTTAGTTCCAACATTAAAAGCTATTGAAAACAAAACACTAATCAAAGCAGACGAGGGTTTTTTGTAGAAAATATCTTGAAGTGATTACTTCATTAATATTTACTTTCCGGTTGGTGTTTAACTCTTTCCGAGTATTACTTTCAACAGTCCCAACGGATTCCATTAAATACTCATTAAGAGAAAAGTAAACGTTAATTTAGTAAATGAAAAATTCGTCTCTCTTTTGAAATCAATTCAACTCAACAGATTAGTTTCACTTTTTTGTTTGATTTTTATTTGCATTCGAATTCAAATTATTACCATTTCTTATTGTATGTACTTTGTACTTCTAATTTTTGAAATACTTTTATTGTACGGTACAATACGGATCTTAATTCTTAGGCAATTTTAGAGGCTACAATATTTTAATTTGAAGCCTTTCAGTTTTTTTTTAAAATTTGTGTCTACTTCATAGTCTTCATACTCATCGTACTTACGGAAAAATAAAAAGTTAGTGTTTTATTTGGCTAAATGAACTAAAAGAATTTCCTTGCTCACCCGCGACCTTACGATAGCTAAGCTTATGCAAAATATGCGTGTTCATGCAGTTCCTCCACCTCCACACTGTAAGAACACACACAAATCACACAAACCCATCTATAACCACCACCACACTACACTACACTTCACTTCACACTACACCACCACCACAGACACACACTTCAGTGTAGTGTGGTGGTGGTGATAGATGGGTTTGTGTGATTTGTGTGTGTTCTTACAGTGTGGAGGTGGAGGAACTGCATGAACACGCATAGGTATTTTGCATAAGCTTAATTAGCTATCGTAAGGTCGCGGGTGAGCAAGGAAATTCTTTTAGTTCATTGATATGGACCTCCGCAAAGTAACGCCTGATTCAATAAATTATTTTATTTTCAACATGTTTTAGGTAAAGTTGTTATTTGTTGCGCTATTATCAATTAACTGAGAATCAAAACATCGAATTTGGATGCATAGGAAAAATACGAACTGTTACCAACGACCATTTTTTTAGTTAGCCGAAGTCAAACCGTACCGTAACAAAAGCCACTATTTTGGCAACAATCGTGGAACTTGAAAAAAAAATCCGACCACATATTGATATTGGTTGAGTCGCAAAGAAATTGGCGCTTTGAGTCGAGCGGCATCGCTGCAATAACGACCGGCTGCTGCACCGAAATAGCACGACTAGCACAATTATTGCCAAGAATAAAATTTAATTTAAAGACCATTTATTCGTATTTAAAAATTTCCTATTTTTTGCGTAGGAAATAAGAAAGCGACAGATTAGAAGAAATTAATACTAATTATGAAATTGGCTATCCAATGTCTATTAGGTATAAAATTCAAGGGGATTAAGTTAGATAAGAAGATACAGTGCCTTCTTCAACCACAGCATATGAAAAATCATCGATTGTATCGATAAAGACGGAAGATCACGGGATTCATGCACATGGAACTCCACAAAATGACGCCTAATCTAGTTCTCCTACTAATATTGTAAATCCGAAATTTCGTGTGCGTACTTGCACACGTTATAGTCACAAAACAGTAACAAAAAACCGGCCAAGAGCGTGTCGGACACGCCCAAGATAGGGTTTCGTAGCCATTACGAAAAAATCTAGTACCTAATATTTTTCTAAGGCTTTCGAATTGTGTACGGAATCTTCCAAGTTTAGGTATATTTTATACCCTAGGCTGCTATTTACTCATAAACTACTAAAGACAGACAGACAGACATGGCGAAACTATAAGGGCTCCTAGTTGACTACGGAACCCTCAAAATGGCTAAACAGATTTGGATGACACTTGATACGTAGATAGCTGGACCTCTAAATTAACAAATATTGGCTATTTATAACCGATATTCCCACAGGATTCTGGTAAAATCGTAACCATTATGTCTAGAGATGCTCTTCATACATAGTTTCCCAAACTCCCATTCGATTCTTGTAAAATCTCAGAATTTCAAATCGATTGCCAGATCTAATATTTTATTACACGATGAAAACCTCGGGCAAAGGCAAAAAAAAAGTAAGTTTATAATATTAAATCCAAACTTAAATGTAAACAAATATTGTAGGTATGTATGCTAGCCATGTATTTCAAATGCTCTACAACTAGATTTGAAAATGACGTAGGTTTGCTCTTAGTTTAATATTCCGTATGGGTTTGAGGACTTTGAGGCAAAATGCATTCATGCTTTTATTAACGGTTTTGTTTTCATGTATAAATTTGTGATTATTAAATATTCTGATGACGTTCGATGATTTTAAAAATTAACTGTGATAGGTTGGGCAGAAAGCATTCTCAATTATAAAACACTAGCTAATGCCGGCAATTTCGTCTGCGATGTATTCGTTTATCACTACTATATTCTGAAAAACTACTTCAATCTGTATAACCCATCAAAATTCATCATTCATGGTTCTTGCGATGGACGACGAACGAGGGCCACTCTATGTTTCTTTATCTTTACATATAGGTAATATTTAAAACAACCTTCCCTTTCTTCCTCCTACTTCTCCCTCCTCATCCCCTCCTCCTCCTCCTCCTCTCCTCCTTCTCTCTTCTTCTTCTTCCTTCATTTTTTCCTTGGTCTGAATAAATTTATTATTATTATTAAAGTCGCTTCCCGCCGTCTATCCCTATGTATGTAGGTACGCTTAGATCTTTTAAACTATGCAGCGGATTGTATTGTAACGCGATTTTCATGAATAAATAAAATAATTCAAGAGAAAAGTTTATAATATGAATTTAGCGACGTGCGCCGTCTCTGTGTGGTTGGTGGTTAGTTTGTGGAACGAGGAGGTGAATATGTGAAGTTACCGTCTCATTGTTAATCTAATACCTTTAAACGAGCTATTCTTGTATATATGTCGGCGGCCGATCGTAAAATCCGCCAGATCACGAAATTCCTAGGCATATCGTGAAACGCTGCCATTTCGTGATATGCCTAAACGTTGGCCAGGCATATCACGATGTGCCTGAGAAATAATACGGCAGATCGATTAGAGCAACGCATTCGTCGATATTCCTAGCTCTATACCGGCACATCGTAAAATAGTTTCTTTTTTGGCCACTGGTGGCGCTGCGTATGAAATGGCGGCGTGACCAGCTGACCGGTCGTGTTTGTTTAGCGCGTGAAAAATGACGGCGTCGCAACAAAATGATCTTTAAACCGAAACTAGTGATTGAATTCAAATAGAAGTGCAAAAGAAGCTTTTGAACATCAGCTCCGTTCTTTTTATGTGAATCAAACGGATTCTGTGCACAATATGAAAAAACCATGGACGTCTGCCCGTATTTTAGAGGTTAGTTTTTGTTGAATAAATAGTATTCACTAGTTGTTATTTATTTATATAGAAAAATTTAGGTACGACGAGCGAAGCGAGGAGTGGTTAGTATTAATTGTGATCACGACGCACGAGCCGAGCGAGCGAAGCGAGAGTGCCGCGGCAGCGGCCGGCGAAGTGCCAGAACCGATATGGCGGCGTTTCATGATATGCCTAGGAATTTCATGATCTGCCTAAACTGGCCAAATCATGAATGGCGGCGCTTCATGATATGCCTAGGAATTTCATGATCTGCCTAAACGTCATTAGGCAAATCGCTAAACGTGAGTTTTGAACGATATGGCGGATGTCCCTTAGCCAATTCATGAAATGGCGGCATTTCACGATATGCCTAGGAAATTTCGTGATCTGGCGGATTTTACGATCGGCCGCCGACATATATACAATACAATACAATACAAAGATTCTTTATTGATCACCAGAAATAGTAAGCAATACAGAAAACAGATACACAGAGAAAAATATATAAATTATATAAAAAAAATGTGATTTATGTATGTGAATATATAAAAAAATACTTGTATATAATCAGAATTTCGGAAACGGCTCCAACGATTTTGATGAAATTTGGTATGTGGGAATTTTCGGGGATGACAAATCGATCTAGCTTGGTCTTATCTCTGGGAAAACGATTATTATCGAGTTTTAGCCCGGGCAAAGCGGTACTTTTGATCATGTTCGACTCCTTTTTAAGGTTCCGTACCCAAAGAGTAAAAACGGGACCCTATTACTAAGACTCCGTTGTCCGTAGTATCCGTCCGTCTGTCCGTTTGTCTGTCTGTCTGTCTGTCATCAGGCTGTATCTCATGAACCGTGATAGCTAGACAGTTGAAATTTTCACAGATTGTATACCTATGTATTTCTGTTGCCGCTATAACAACAAATATTAAAAACAGAATAAAATAAATATTTAAGGGGGGCTCCCAACAACAAACGTTTTTTGCTCGATATTAATAACGGCCACTAGCAGGTAGACGCTTGAAATATTCATAGAACATTTAGTCGTATATTCACTTTAAAAATAAATAATTAAAATAAAATAAATATTTAGGGGGAGCTCTCATAAAACAAACGTGTTTTTTTTTTGCGAACGTCTAATGTTGTACCTATAGACTATGGTACGGAACCCTTCGTGCGCGAGTCTGGTTTTTCAAATTTCAGTTTTAATGCCGCGGCGGATTGCTAGTACTAAAATGTCCAATAACCGTTAGAGAGTGAACCAGAATGAGGATTTCATTATCAAACTGACTCATACGCAGTATGATTAACGTGTTATGACTGAACGATATGCTTTATCGCTAAAGCGGCCGCACGAACCATTTCTCACAGCTTCACGGCACGTGATTAATAGATACAGTGACGTGACGTGATACGGTATTCTTTGTCATAATCATCATGATGTATTGACGTTTGAACTTGATAGTGAACGTGACAAAGTCTATTTAGAACAGAGATCACAATCAAATGACAGTTTTTGTATGCGAAATCTGAGCGTCAGAAACGTTAGGCATTACGGCCTCATTAAGAAAAATCGAGCAAATTACATTACGTAAATATGTCATCAAAATTCAGGTTATCATCATCATCAGCCGAAAGACGTCCACTGCTGAAAAAAGGCCTCCCCCTTAGAATGCCACAATGAACAACATCTCGCCACTTGCATCCAAAGGTTGCCCGCAACTCTCACGATGTTGTCAGTCCACTTAGCGGGAAGCCTGCCAACGCTTCGACTTCCGCTTCGTGGTCGCCACTCGAGGACTTTTCTCCCCCAACGGTTATTTTTTGAGAAAAGATTTTAGCTTACAGCGATGAATTATATATATATTTATTTAAATATTTATTTATGTATTTGGGCACAAACGGTACAATACAACTTACATTATAAACAATCACATCTAACATTGACCAACAATAATAAAGTATAAAACGGGTACATATAGAAATAACAAACACACAAAGAAAAGAAAAAGGCTACGACTTGCAAAAAAGAGAACGTGCATTCTCAAAAAAAATGGCATAGCAAATTACTTAACTACTATTAATGTCAGTCTTATATTTACTTAGAGAAATATAATATATTTATATATTTATATAAATATAATATGTCAGGAGAAGGTTTTTATGGAAGAAAACTTGGAAAAATTTCAACGGGGGCGAAGCCGCGGGCAACAGCTAGTTAGGTATAAAATCTTCAAATACTCAAATTTTTCATTTATTTTTTATTACCTAAGTACATCTTAGCCAGTTAAGCTTTTATAACATTTGTTTGACTGTACTTTTCGAAAACTTTGCTAGACAACAGAACATTGAAAAGAAAATAAGTAACATTTTTTTTCCTTAGGTATGTAGGTATAGTGCATTATTAAGACTGCATAAATAATAGGGAAATTTACTCGCACTCACAGAAATTTATCGTTGGCAACTCTTCACTGCTACAACTCGCGTAGCACCTCTACGATAAAGACCGTAGCACGTCTACAGAACTGGCAGCATTCAATGGTTGAATTCAAATAAATCCATCAATCAAATTTAATTTGTTCGTAGCTAAATCGATCTAAAGATCGAGTTGAATATTTTTCATATTATTTTAGTGTTATTATTCATTACTGCCCTTGATCTTTTATGAGTGATGCTCTCAAGAAAAAGATATGTGTCAAAAAATATGGAGCATTAATGTGTAGAGACGCAACACTATGAATAAATCATATTTATGGGAATAATCTGTGTGTTCGCGAAATAATGAGATTTTTATTCATATCAAAATAATGAAGTCATCGTAAACATGTAGCAGTCATGTTTCAGAAATTGGAACGTTTTATCCTGCAGTATAAAATATACCCACATAACAAGATTTTTTTCCATTTTCGCTTTCAAAAGTTTTAACAGTCAATAAAACTGGATCGCGGACCAGGTAGAAATATTTCACAATACATTTCATGATGATATCATTAGCAGATGTATTGAACATTAAATTGACATTCGCAGCGAAAAGGTCCCACTTATGTACGCGATTCAGTTGCTTCGACCAAACCTCGTTGTTTAAAACAAGCATTTTTTTTGATGTCACATCCTACACCTGACACAACGCGGTCAACGACCTCAAGTCGTAACCGATGCACTGCGCGCTTTACCTATTCATCCATGCAACAAAAACGTGTCATCTAATAACTGTGCCAGTGATCTGTATGCAATGATCGTGTCGCTGCCGACAGATGGCGCTGAGTGGCGCATGCGCCGTTTGTGTGCCGTCCTGGTGCCCTTACAAATGGCTAATTTTGTATGGCAAAGGCTCTAAATAAATCTTTTGCAAAAGGAGTAAATTGAAAGGGTTTTTGAAAATACCGTGCCTAATTAAAGTCATTTGAACTGTGTTAGGTGGAGTAAAAAATGGTGTTTAATTACCAAGTTGTTAGTTTTAACTGTGGAAGTTCGAGCAACAAAGGGAAACATGTTTCTTGTTTAATTGTTATTGTTATACATGGAGTCAAAGTCCTGTACGATAATCTAACTCATATTAAAAGCTACCTACTGGTTACTAAAATTATTTTAATTAGTAAATAAAAAGTTTTGTATGGAAGTTGAGTCACCAGAAAAGACTTTATCAGCATACAAAACATTTGTTTATTCAGATTCCAAAGTTTTTCCACGTGTAAATAGGTATCGTATTAGTAATTACTTTTCCGAATAAATGTATTTTCTTTCTTTCTTTCTTTCTAATTATATGTTATGCCTATCCAATTTATTAAAATTGTAACCAAACCGATTTAATGAAAATTCTTGTATAAACACTCACTGGATCGAATCAATAACACATTTATCTATAATTCGTGTCTTTTAACATCTAGTCACTTTTTTCACCAAAATTCACTTGATTTCAATATTTATTTTTCATTTGAAAAATTTTCATCAAAATCTGACGTTATTTCTTGATTGAAACATGTGTATAATCTGTAGTAGACTAGCGTAGAGATGGTGGAAAAATTGACATTTTAAAAATCGATTAATGCGCAGATGAATAAGCAATTTTTATTTACTTTCCTTAAAATTAAAAAATAGTTACTGTTTTTATAATTTAATAAACAGTCTTTGGAATGAAATCAAGTATTGTAAATAGACAAAAATACTTTGATCTATTCAATTAATAAAGTAATCGATTTACTGAACAGATCAATTATTTTGCAATAGGTTCTATATAGGTTTTCACATCATTGAATGTCTGTGGTCGGATAAATGGCGTCTTTGTTTACACTTTTCATAAATTGGATCGAAATAGAATATAGTAGCCTTCGTTTGGGTTAACAATTGTTTTAAATATTCCCTAGAATCGCTACGTCCGATCCAAGTTCGAATTTTGTTCTGAATTCATTAAGCCTACAATTTTCCTAAAACCTACAAAACACTTTTTCAATTTAAATTAAGGACTATTCGCAGAAAATTCAATTTAAATTTATACTAGCATTCGATGATCAAATATTCATAAAAAAATGTGCTGCATAGTTTAATAGCCCGCCAGAAACGCAGCGATGTGGCACAAACGCTGGGATACGGACGCAAACACTGCTCGCTTTGTTACACGGAATCAAAAACAAACTGCACTGATTTTGCACTCAAGGGATAAAAAGTTGTATCATCATCATCATCATGATTGGTTTTTTGGAGTCTTTTTGTATTTTTTATTTCAGCTCCAAAATTGTTACTTTTACGGGTATCCCGTGAAACCATATCGAAAATACAAACTGAGACATGGATGCACAGAAAAACCAGAAAAAGAGACCAGCGCTGGGAATCGAACCCAGGTCCTCAGCAATCCGTGCTGCGTGCTATAACCCCTACACCACCACTGTCCAGCGATGTCAAAATTATATAATTTTTAATATAGATTTCAGGTAAAGTACCTATTTTTCTAAAGCTTTTGCTTAATGCTTCGAAAAACTAGTTAAGTAAACCGATGTGGAGTAAATATATGCCATTCCACATGATATTAAGAACATATTTTATGCTATAGAGCAGCAGAACTACAAGTATTTTTTAGGCTAAAATGTCATGCATTTATAAACTACAACAATTCGTCATCCTACAAATATTCCGCTGTTGCATGTTAATAAAAATCCAAAACACGAAAACTGAAAATAACACCTTTCATAGATCTTTTATCAATTGGATTAATTCTGTTAAACAAACGGCGAGAGGCAAATGCGAGCAGGTACAGTTAGATAAGGGTTCCGGAAATTGCCTTAGCCGTGGCGACTCCAGGAATCGAGTGGCCATTGCCAGTGGCACAGGCAAGTGGGTGATGGATCGCCTGATTGCATGACCAAGTAATTGTTACTTCAGCTTCGTTGGCACCGGTTGCGTGCGCCGGCCTTTCTTTAAACTTAGCTGTGTATAGCCCGGCCTGTCAGTGCTATTTGGTGGGCAGTGAATTTGGCTAAATTATTTTGTCCGCTGCGTGCGGATTGGTTGGAATTTTCGTTAATAGACGGTTAAAACAAAGCTTAAATTTAAAACCGTACTTTCATTAGGAGTCGCCAGTAGAGCAACTGCTTAATAGAAAATTCTTCGAACTGTTTTTTTTTAAATTGATTTTGATAAAATGTACCTACTCGTACTACTACTGTTCACTATTTTACTACAAAATAATAAACCGTAAACACGTAAACTCGATGCAGCGTGTTCCAAATAGTTCCAATTTAATAAATAATAAAACAAATTGTTCGTTACTTAGTATGTTGTATCGTTTTGTTATTTTATCTCTCAATCTTGTTCAGTTTTGATAGCTCATACGTTCTTTTGTTGTTAATTCTAAATTATTTATGTTGTTCTCACCGTGTGCTGTATTTATTTAAACACACCCAATAGAAATTGAAGAAACTTTATTCTGAATTATACAAACCTGTTTTTTTAGGATTTATTTAAAAAGTATTGAAGCGATCCTTCTAAGGCTTCGTTGCTCTGTTGACTGCCCGTATTTATCCACCTCAGAGCTGTATATTTTGAATTTTAATAGACAGAACACTTGATATTTACACAAAGTTTGCATTATTATAGCGGTCTAACATATAAATAAATAAATAAATATCACGGGACAATTCACACCAATTGACCTAGTCCCAAAATAAGCTTAGCAAAGCTTGTGTTATGGGTACTAAGCAACGGATAAATATAATTATATAGATAGATACATACTGAAATACATATTAAACACCCAAGACCCGAGAACAAACATTAGTATTTTTCATACAAATATCTGCCCCGACACGGGAATCGAACCCGGGACCTCCAGCTTCGTAGTCAGGTTCTCTAACCACTAGGCCATTTGGTCGTCAGATTGATTGACATACTATTTATTTACAGTAAAAATATTATATAAAATACGATGAGATACTAATCCCTACTATTTAATATTATAAATTTGAAAGTAACTCTATCTGTCTGTCTGTCTGTCTGTCTGTTACGCTTTCACGACGAAACCACTGAACCGATTTTGATGAAATTTGGTATATAGGTATTTTGAACCCCAAGGATGAACATAGGATACCTTTTATTCCGGTAGAGGGCGCCACCGCGCGATAACCTAGATCCGCGCAGACGAAGTCGCGGGCTTAAGCTAGTACTAATATAAACTAAACTAAAAGTACAAAGTAAAGACGTCGATTACAACAAACTATAAAAATAAAATAAAGCTAAAAACTAAAGAGAATTCTACAACTTATATTTCATATTACGAGTGTAGTATCATGCCATCTCAGTGAAATAAATGTGACTATGATCGTAATAATAAACTGAGCCCAATACCTAATTTTATCTCTTATTTCCATTCAAATTAAACGACAAAATACGTCAGTATGAGATATTGAAAAAGTAGGTATTTTATTGAGTTTAGTTTAATAGATGATACAGGCCGCCTAATAGAACGTTAACCGTCAGATCAAACAATCTTTATTACAATATTTCAATCACAATGTTTATTAGCCAGTGCGTGAAAATCCTGACAGTCCAAAATTAATACTTAATGAGATTAGATTTAGGGGCCGTTTCACTATCCATTCACTAATAAAATGAATCAATGGATGGTGAAACAACCCCTTAACAAATAAAATCTTTAAATATTAAGATTAGAGTCCAAAAGAAAGTTTTTTTAACTACTCTACAGTTTTTAACAATAATACGTTTCAGTAAAAAGAAAGCTTTTTGACACAAGCTCTTTTTGTGGCTGTAGGTAGGTACGTTTTGTTGACTGCACTTTCATTTTCATCCAATATAGTTTATCTACATATATATCCGTATTAATTTAATGTCGATACCTTAACAAAGAAGAAGAGTCCTTTTACCACCTGATTATGTTCTGTCACCGAATTTACTCAAGCTAAAGTAAACTTTATTTCAGCTCAATCACATACCAGGATGTGGTACAAAAGTCTTATGCAAATTTTGAAACCACAACTTAATTACATACATTGCAAATTTTATTCATTCTTGTAAAAACAAGTCAAGACAAATAGCCTTCATATTAATTTCCCTATCGCACAACATCCAATAAAGAAACCTAAATTATATCCCAGCCTTCTTAAGCCGCTAAATCCCGCTCGGTGTGCATAATGCTTAATACATAATAGCCTTTTGATATACTGCGACACCATATTTCTAGCAAAATTTATAGCAAGTTTTCAACATGCGACCGGCGGGCCATTTAATTATTTTCTCTTGTTTACAGGAGATTAAGATTGTGCTTTAGTTATAAGCATACAAGTAATGGGATTTTAAGTTAGCACGCAAATGAGTTGGCGATTTTTTGATAGGCGTTTTAATACAGATATACTTTGGAAAATATTAATAAAATAATTTATTATGTAGCACCAAAAGACGTCATAACAGAACAGATAGTTATTCTTTTACAATCGACACAAAATCGAAGTCAATAATATCCATTGTAAAATAATTTTAATTACCTACTTAATTTATTTTACCCTGTAAATGATTCCGATAACTTTTATGGGCAATTTTCCAAAAGATTAAAAAACAAATAATAAAATTTAAAGTTAAACCTTTCATGGGTCGCAATAACGTAAATCGCAACGTTTGAACTGAACATGAACTGAGCACCCATACAGTACTTCACCAAACAAATAGCATTAATATCTGGAAGCTAAACAGCAACGAGCTTAATGCTAGCAGTCACTTGAAAGCTCCATTAAACAGAGCCATCACGAGTTTTATGCGTTTCCGAAGCTAAATGTTATGACATCGCGACGAAGTTTCACCCCACTTCGGTCCTTCGTGTGAAACCGTACAGCACTGGGTTCGCAAAAAACTGCGGCGTGCCAAATAATAAACCAACATGTAATTTACTCACGCACGTATTGATGATCGAAGACTCACGCAGACAAAAACTGCGGCACATTCCCTACAGTTAATTGTGAAAGTTGAAGATTATTAAATAGTTGGCTAACTGCAAAACCATGAATGACTACGTCTGTATTTGAACGTTTATAGTAATAATCATTTTCATTGTTTTTCATTTACTTACTAGCTTATGCCCGCGGCCTTACTTCTGTAGAAGAATAATAAGGATTAAATAATATACATCCCTTATAATATATCCTATCTCGAGGTAATTTAAAAAAAAAATAATTACCGAATTATCATTATTATTATTATTTTATTATTATATTATTATGTATCCAACTCAACGTAGATAGTTGGATATAGTCTTATTTCAAAGAGTCAAAAATATAAATTAATTGATTCAGGCTTTACTTTGAAAAGATCTACAAGAATTAACTACACTGATTTACTTTGCTTCTCCGCTAAAATTGTGCACAACAGCTAAGGTTACATGTACCATCGCCCAAATAAGTGGTCTATCGCTTTTCAAACAAGTTCCTATCAAATGAATATGTCGCTTAGGTCAAACTTTCAAGTTGAGAGACACGCCTATTGGCATTATTGTTTTATGACATGCAAACGATTATCAACTTAGGGTGGTAGACTACATATTTGGCTGATGGTACATATAATGTATTATTATAGAGCAGTAGTATATAATTAAAAGTAAATACAAGAAACTCACATCGATATTGACAAACCAGAGCCGTCCCGTCAGTCCCAGCCGTCACGTAAATCCCCATCCCTTACCATTGAACTTCGGTAATCGAAAACAATAACAAACGCAAACGACTTCAGAACATTCATTGAAAAGGAAAGTTTCACCCATATCGGCGAAGGTGGCAGGTGCTTACACGGGCCGTGGAATGGTAACGGTATTGTGTAAACTGTTTCTTATAAGATAATACATTTCCTGTACTGAATGGACTGTAATATTCTAATGTAACTTTTGTTTCGAATGGTGAGAAAACGTTGGGAGAGAAAAGTCCACGAGTGGACTGACGACATTGCGAGAGTTGAGGACAATTGGTGGATGCAAGTGGCTTGTTCAGTGTGGTATTCTTAAGCCTTTGTTCAACGGTGGACGTCTTCCGGCTGGTGATGATGATGAGAAAACGATTCAGGGAGCCATTTTTTTAATCACGTCCATGAAAACTATGCTTAACACTACGATACGATAGAAACAACTGACGGATTGATTATTTGAATTTCGAATTACTTGAATTATTTGATAGTAAGTAAGGATTATGTACCAATTCGCGAACATTTAGTACCAATCAAAATATTTTTAAATTCGAAGTGACGAAAGAGCACTACAGAATCTGTATTGCTCTTTCGTCATTTCGAATGTATGTATGATCCCTGCAAGAGCTCACTCATCAGAAATAAAAGCACTTGTTCATAACACATGAACATCTTGCGCGTTATCGTACAAAACGTTGAATATTATAAAATGTCGCAATAAAGTAAATAAGGAGACAAATGTACGTACTCAGGGATACTACTCCACGTACACTTAAATTTAAAGCTTGAGATCGTAAAGTGAAGGTTGTTTGTTGTTTGCACGCTGTGAACACATAAGGCTCGAGCGGTGCTCGTGAGAAAATATTATGAAAACAAATTCGCGTTGAGCACGTTCGCTGTGCAAGTAATAAATAAGAGAGCAAAAGTAGGTACTGGAGTGAGGAAGCGAGCCGCAAAATGGCATTGTTTGAAATTACATTACGGAGTTAGCCAGCGGAATGGCGTTCATCTATTACGGACTTGCAGCGAGCTGGATTAGACGATGCTAGGATTTATATGACCACATATCTAATAACGGTTATATTTCAACATTTTTCTCGTTTACAACGGCTCTGTGGGATCTTGTGGTTTGTCGTGCTAGTGGATAAGAGGTGTTGAGTAATAGCGGCGTCGACGATGCCGTTTCATTGGCTTTCAGAACTACTTTTATCTGTACTCGTTACTTTGATTCGATTACCTATGCTATTTTGTATCAGTATAGAGCGATACCGCTGCCAGCAGCACTCAACCAATTTCTCGTTACCTACTTATTGTGTTATGACCACATACGGATGGGGCACTTCACACACACCGCTGAATTATGCAGGTTCGATGTTTTCCTTCACCATGAAACTTGTGGTAAATTTCGAATGTTATTTTGCACATTAATTTCGAATAACTCAGAGATAGGTTTTGAACCCACAACCCTCGGCTCGAGAGACCTAGATCAAACCACTGAGCCACCACGGCTTTTTTCCGGTTACTTTTTGCGTTTGTATAAAACTTACACGCTATATAATTCTGTAAATACACATTCATGCCACCAGCAAGGTACGTAACGAAAAATAATTAGTGTATAAAAAAATACTAAAGCCGAATTCACATTAATCTGTCGTGTTGTGTCGTGACGCATCAGAACGGTATCGGTTTCATATATTTTTTTTTAATTGGACTGGATGGCAAACGAGCAAGTGGGTCTCCTAATGTTAAGAGATCACCACCGCCCATAGACACCTGCAACACCAGGGGGATTGCAGATGCGTTGCCAACCTAGAAGCCTAAGATAGGATACCTCAAGTGCCAGTAATTTCACCGGCTGTCTTGCTCTCCACGCCGAAACACAACAGTGCAAGCACTGCTGCTTCACGGCAGGATTAGCGAGCAAGATGGTGGTAGCAATCCGGCGGGCCTTGCACAAGGTCCTACCACCTGCAAAATATGGTTGAGTTTACATTTATCTGATGCAGTGTGTTGTGACGGCTTGTGTTGTGTCGCATCAAAGCTATAGAGAGAGATATAGAGAGAGAGAGAGCGCGACAGAGAGCATTACAACACAACACGACAGATAAATGTGAATGCGGCTTAAGCCTGCTTTTGGAATATTGCTCTTCAAGTAA
>NC_133489.1:8976787-8979358 GCF_025370935.1 Choristoneura fumiferana
TTATTTGCCGTCAAAAATCAACTTTACAAGTCAATCGACCCACCGCCGATTGTGATGACCATGTTTTTTAATTAACATGGACACGTGGCCAGTCCAATCAATCAGGCAATCAGGATGGCCCGCCAATTACGACAAGTGGGCCCCGCCACTGCTTCAATTCCGCCCGTGGCCCACTTCCCATTGATTGATGGGCCTTGATAAATACTTATGGAATTAAAGTCTATTTACTTGTAATGTTCGTATGATTTGGTGTAAGATAAACCTTTTTTTTTTGGAGAAAAGGGTAAAAAAAACTTATTTTTTAGGGATACCGCCACACAGCTTCAACCCAACTCTTAAATAAAGTCGCCTATGAGATTCGTTGACTGTAGACAAATTGATAAAGAAACCACGCAACTATAATAATATCATTTTATTATGTTGGCTGACTTGTCTATCATAGTTTATCAAACTAGATACTAAACTAGATATGGTATTTTTAGCATAGTCAATTTTTTTTTGTGATGTACCTATGGGGAATAATAATTACGACTAATTAGCATTACGAAGAAGGTCAGTCTATCTTGATTGACAAAAGTATTTTCATATGGTTCATGAAAATATTCGTTTTCTTCAAACTTCGTTCCATTTTAATGCAGTTTTTGTATATGTATACGGAAGACAACTCTCGGAAAACTAATATAACGTTTAGGAGGTTTGTTATTCCATTAAAATTAAACTCGCATGTTTTGTTTCTCTTTTACATAAAAACATGCTCAAGTTTCACCAATTTCCTTTTTTGCAACATGCGCAAAACCGACGCCTCAACAGCTGATTCTGGTGACTGCAACAAAACAAATGCGCACTTACTGCAGATGTCGAGGTCGTTGACCCGGCCGGAATCAAAATAAATGGCGCTTCTGCGCGCGCGCATCAAAGTCGACCCCGATGCGATTGCGGCTAGAGTGTACCACGAAACGCAATGCGGACAGGAAAATTAATATTACTGAATAAGTAACGGTAGGTTAGCTTAGCTAGATATTATAAAAAAAATACTTTAATTCAGAACACAAATATCCATATTCTTTGTTAGCATTAGTCTTACAGCCTAGTGTTACTCGATATTGAATATTTTATGCATTTATAATTCAATATATTTTATAATGACAAATACTGTGGTTTATTTATCGCTAGGTAAATTTCTTGCCCTGTTTTACTTCATTTACCTAAGCATTTTTTTTTAACAACGAGTAATTGAATTGGCAAAGCGATTAAACTATGTTAATCTTATAATATTGTATGTAACTCATGTAGACGTTTCTAATAGGTGTGTACTATTAGAAATATTTTGATACAATCGGTTAGTTAAGAAAAAGTTAAATTATATCTTAAATTTTCTTCAAGCAGTTCTAAGTGTTTATTCTGATAGCTGTGGTGTCTATAATTCCTAAGTAAAATAGGTATATGTCATCATCATGACTCTGCTCAAGGTCATTGACGCTTGTCATCGTCTGATGAGCCTATTACTAATAATTGAAGGTACGATAATTCATTCAAATCACACGGACAGCACGGAAAATTTTAAATAAATAAATAAGTTAACACAAAAAACTGTTTGCTGTCGTTTTTAATAATCTAAGAAAATGTTTCATTGCTGTGGAAAAGACTCCTTTTTTCCGCCAAAAACTGACAAAGAAAAATTAAAAATAAATGTCCTCCTAAATCTAAAATCCTGGTCACCCCAGTCAAGATGCGTTCATTGATTTATGCTACACCACGAGACGCGTTAATATCGTGCGATGCTTTCAACTCGTTTTAATGTGGATTCAATCGACTCCGCAATCGAGTGGTCGGTTCCTTCGGCTGCAATCGAGTACTCGATTCCATTGGTATGTTTCCATGTTTAGTTTTATGGTGAGAGATATATTTATCAATCTTTAATGTTGACATTTGCATTGGTTGGTAGTAAATCGTCCTCCTACTTTGTAAAGTGGTACCGCAACTGATTTTACCTCCGGACCCGTGGTCCAACTATAGTTTATCCAACTGCTTTTCGACGGAGCTCCGCCCGGATTGGACCAATTAGTTGGACCACGGGTACGTAACTGATTTTTAGTTTTTTTTTAAATCTTATTTTTAAAGGAATACAAGCACATGGGGCAACACGGAGTTTGACACTAGCCTGTCCAACCCTGAGATTTTGGTATTAATTAAAATGATGATATCTTGTATACATGGTAGTCTAGCATTAGAGGACCAGTCTGCGGTATGTGGCATGTAAACAGGACAGGTATACAATAGCCTCGTATCTGGTTACCACCGCAATGGGGGCACACCGACTGTCAAGATAAATTGACACTGGCAAAATGTTCTTTGCTACATTTTGCGCTGTCGCTTTAACACGGAACATCTTATAATTTGTTTTCCTAGCTAAGGGGCTGTTTCACGAGCCATTGATTAATTTTAACTGAGACGGATAAATGTGATGCCGTCTCTGTCTATTCGAACAAAACAAACAGAGATGGCATAACATTTATCCGTCAAATAAATTTAATCAATGGATTCTGAAACAGCCCCTTAGTCTCTAACGGC
>NC_133489.1:8979458-9085870 GCF_025370935.1 Choristoneura fumiferana
TTGCTGTTAATTCTAAATTATTTATGTTGTTCTCACCGTGTGCTGTATTTATTTAAACACACCCAATAGAAATTGAAGAAACTTTATTCTGAATTATACAAACCTGTTTTTTTAGGATTTATTTAAAAAGTATTGAAGCGATCCTTCTAAGGCTTCGTTGCTCTGTTGACTGCCCGTATTTATCCACCTCAGAGCTGTATATTTTGAATTTTAATAGACAGAACACTTGATATTTACACAAAGTTTGCATTATTATAGCGGTCTAACATATAAATAAATAAATAAATATCACGGGACAATTCACACCAATTGACCTAGTCCCAAAATAAGCTTAGCAAAGCTTGTGTTATGGGTACTAAGCAACGGATAAATATAATTATATAGATAGATACATACTGAAATACATATTAAACACCCAAGACCCGAGAACAAACATTAGTATTTTTCATACAAATATCTGCCCCGATACGGGAATCGAACCCGGGACCTCCAGCTTCGTAGTCAGGTTCTCTAACCACTTGCCATTTGGTCGTCAGATTGATTGACATACTATTTATTTACAGTAGAAATATTATATAAAATACGATCAGATACTAAAACTAATATAAACTAAACTAAAAGTACAAAGTAAAGACGTCGATTACAACAAACTATGAAAATAAAATAAAGCTAAAAACTAAAGAGAATTCTACAACTTATATTTCATATTACGAGTGTAGTATCATGCCATCTCAGTGAAATAAATGTGACTATGATCGTAATAATAAACTGAGCCCAATACCTCATTTTATCTCTTATTTCCATTCAAACTAAACGACAAAATACGTCAGTATGAGATATTGAAAAAGTAGGTATTTTATTGAGTTTAGTTCAATAGATGATACAGGCCGCCTAATAGAACGTTAACCGTCAGATCAAACAATCTTTATTACAATATTTCAATCACAATGTTTATTAGCCAGTGCGTGAAAATCCTGACAGTCCAAAATTAATACTTAATGAGATTAGATTTAGGGGCCGTTTCACTATCCATTCACTAATTTTATTTGACGGAATAAAATGAATCAATGGATGGTGAAACAACCCCTTAACAAATAAAATCTATAAATATTAAGATTAGAGTCCAAAAGGAAGTTTTTTAACTACTCTACAGTTTTTAACAATAATACGTTTCAGTAAAAAGAAAGCTTTTTGACACAAGCTCTTTTTGTGGCTGTAGGTAGGTACGTTTTGTTGACTGCACTTTCATTTTCATCCAATATAGTTTATCTACATATATATCCGTATTAATTTAATGTCGATACCTTACCAAAGAAGAAGAGTCCTTTTACCACCTGATTATGTTCTGTCACCGAATTTACTCAAGCTAAAGTAAACTTTATTTTAGCTCAATCACATACCAGGATGTGGTACAAAAGTCTTATGCAAATTTTGAAACCACAACTTAATTACATACATTGCAAATTTTATTCATTCTTGTAAAAACAAGTCAAGACAAATAGCCTTCATATTAATTTCCCTATCGCACAACATCCAATAAAGAAACCTAAATTATATCCCAGCCTTCTTAAGCCGCTAAATCCCGCTCGGTGTGCATAATGCTTAATACATAATAGCCTTTTGATATACTGCGACACCATATTTCTAGCAAAATTTATAGCAAGTTTTCAACATGCGACCGGCGGGCCATTTAATTATTTTCTCTTGTTTACAGGAGATTAAGATTGTGCTTTAGTTATAAGCAAACAAGTAATGGGATTTTAAGTTAGCACGAAAATGAGTTGGCGATTTTTTGATAGGCGTTTTAATACAGATATACTTTGGAAAATATTAATAAAATAATTTATTATGTAGCACGAAAAGACGCCATAGCAGAGCAGATAGTTATTCTTTAACAATCGACACAAAATCGAAGTAAAGTCAATAATATCAATTGTAAAATAATTTTAATTACCTACTTAATTTATTTTACCCTGTAAATGATTCCGATAACTTTTATGGGCAATTTTCTAAAAGATTAAAAAACAAATAATAAAATTTAAAGTTAAACCTTTCATGGGTCGCAATAACGTAAATCGCAATGTTTGAACTGAACATGAACTGAGCACCCATACAGTACTTCACCAAACAAATAGCATTAATATCTGGAAGCTAAACAGAAACGAGCCTAAAGCTAGCAGTCACTTGAAAGCTCCATTAAACAGAGCCATCACGAGTTTTATGCGTTTCCGAAGCTAAATGTTATGACATCGCGACGAAGTTTCACCCCACTTCGGTCCTTCGTGTGAAACCGTACAGCACTGGGTTCGCAAAAAACTGCGGCGTGCCAAATAATAAACCAACATGTAATTTACTCACGCAGACAAAAACTGCGGCACATTCCCTACAGTTAATTGTGAAAGTTGAAGATTATTTATACTCCTAATGTAGATTAAAGGGAATAGTTGGCTAACTGCAAAACCATGAATGACTACGTCTGTATTTGAACGTTTATAGTAATAATCATTTTCATTGTTTTTCATTTACTTACTAGCTTATGCCCGCGGCCTTACTTCTGTAGAAGAATAATAAGGATTAAATAATATACATCCCTTATAATATATCCTATCTCGAGGTAATTTTGAAAAAAAATTTTTTTACCGAATTTTCATTATTATTATTATTATATGTATCCAACTCAACGTAAATAGTTGGATATAGTCTTATTTCAAAGAGTCAAAAATATAAATTAATTGATTCAGGCTTTACTTTGAAAAGATCTACAAGAATTAACTACACTGATTTACTTTGCTTCTCCGCTAAAATTGTGCACAACAGCTAAGGTTACATGTACCATCGCCCAAATAAGTGGTCTATCGCTTTTCAAACAAGTTCCTATCAAATGAATATGTCGCTTAGGTCAAACTTTCAAGTTGAGAGACACGCCTATTGGCATTATTGTTTTATGACATGCAAACGATTATCAACTCTAGGGTGGTAGACTACATATTTGGCTGATGGTACATATAATGTATTATTATAGAGCAGTAGTATATAATTAAAAGTAAATACAAGAAACTCACATCGATATTGACAAACCAGAGCCGTCCCGTCAGTCCCAGCCGTCACGTAAATCCCCATCCCTTACCATTGAACTTCGGTAATCGAAAACAATAACAAACGCAAACGACTTCAGAACATTCATTGAAAAGGAAAGTTTCACCCATATCGGCGAAGGTGGCAGGTGCTTACACGGGCCGTGGAATGGTAACGGTATTGTGTAAACTGTTTCTTATAAGATAATACATTTCCTGTACTGAATGGACTGTAATATTCTAATGTAACTTTTGTTTCGAATGGTGAGAAAACGTTGGGAGAGAAAAGTCCACGAGTGGACTGACGACATTGCGAGAGTTGAGGACAATTGGTGGATGCAAGTGGCTTGTTCAGTGTGGTATTCTTAAGCCTTTGTTCAACGGTGGACGTCTTCCGGCTGGTGATGATGATGAGAAAACGATTCAGGGAGCCATTTTTTTAATCACGTCCATGAAAACTATGCTTAACACTACGATACGATAGAAACAACTGACGGATTGATTATTTGAATTTCGAATTACTTGAATTATTTGATAGTAAGTAAGGATTATGTACCAATTCGCGAACATTTAGTACCAATCAAAATATTTTTAAATTCGAAGTGACGAAAGAGCACTACAGAATCTGTATTGCTCTTTCGTCATTTCGAATGTATGTATGATCCCTGCAAGAGCTCACTCATCAGAAATAAAAGCACTTTGTTCATAACACATGAACATCTTGCGCGTTATCGTACAAAACGTTGAATATTATAAAATGTCGCAATAAAGTAAATAAGGAGACAAATGTACGTACTCAGGGATACTACTCCACGTACACTTAAATTTAAAGCTTGAGATCGTAAAGTGAAGGTTGTTTGTTGTTTGCACGCTGTGAACACATAAGGCTCGAGCGGTGCTCGTGAGAAATATTATGAAAACAAATTCGCGTTGAGCACGTTCGCTGTGCAAGTAATAAATAAGAGAGCAAAAGTAGGTACTGGAGTGAGGAAGCGAGCCGCAAAATGGCATTGTTTGAAATTACATTACGGAGTTAGCCAGCGGAATGGCGTTCATCTATTACGGACTTGCAGCGAGCTGGATTAGACGATGCTAGGATTTATATGACCACATATCTAATAACGGTTATATTTCAACATTTTTCTCGTTTACAACGGCTCTGTGGGATCTTGTGGTTTGTCGTGCTAGTGGATAAGAGGTGTTGAGTAATAGCGGCGTCGACGATGCCGTTTCATTGGCTTTCAGAACTACTTTTATCTGTACTCGTTACTTTGATTCGATTACCTATGCTTATTTTGTATCAGTATAGAGCGATACCGCTGCACAGCACTACAACCAATTTCTCGTTACCTACTTATTGTGTTTATATAAAAAATACAGACTGTATAATTCTGTAAAAATACATTCGTGCGGATAGCAAAGTACTTAATGAAAAGGAATTCGGATTAACCTATTAAAAATACTAAAGGTTTTGTCATTTTGCTTTTCAATTCTGGGTACTGCTGGACACAAGCCTCCTCTCAGAATAAGAGGGCTTGGGCCGTAGCTCCCACGCGGACCCAGTGCGGATGGGGCACTTCACACACACCGCTGAATTATGCAGGTTCGATGTTTTCCTTCACCATGAAACTTGTGGTAAATTTCGAATGTTATTTTGCACATTAATTTCGAATAACTCAGAGATAGGTTTTGAACCCACAACCCTCGGCTCGAGAGACCTAGATCAAACCACTGAGCCACCACGGCTTTTTTCCGGTTACTTTTTGCGTTTGTATAAAACTTACACGCTATATAATTCTGTAAATACACATTCATGCCACCAGCAAGGTACGTAACGAAAAATAATTAGGTGTATAAAAAATACTAAAGCCGAATTCACATTAATCTGTCGTGTTGTGTCGTGACGCATCAGAACGGTATCGGTTTCATATAATTTTTTTAATTGGACTGGATGGCAAACGAGCAAGTGGGTCTCCTGATGTTAAGAGATCACCACCGCCCATAGACACCTGCAACACCAGGGGGATTGCAGATGCGTTGCCAACCTAGAGGCCTAAGATGGGATACCTCAAGTGCCAGTAATTTCACCGGCTGTCTTGCTCTCCACGCCGAAACACAACAGTGCAAGCACTGCTGCTTCACGGCAGGATTAGCGAGCAAGATGGTGGTAGCAATCCGGGCGGGCCTTGCACAAGGTCCTACCACCTGCAAAATATGGTTGAGTTTACATTTTATCTGATGCAGTGTGTTGTGACGGCTTGTGTTGTGTCGCATCAAAGCTATAGAGAGAGATAGAGAGAGAGAGAGAGAGAGAGAGAGAGAGAGAGAGAGAGAGAGAGAGAGAGAGAGAGAGAGAGAGAGAGAGCGACAGAGCATTACAACACAACACGACAGATAAATGTGAATGCGGCTTAAGCCTGCTTTTGGAATATTGCTCTTCAAGTAAAATGTCATTGTTGCAAAACATATTCTAGTAAGTACAGCACTCTTAATTTATCTTTAACCTTTTACCTCATGTCGGATATATCAGGCAGCTTGTTACCCAAAGCTGAGAAGAGATGTGACCTTCACATATTCACTCAAGTAAGATTAAAATTAGCGTTACTCCGTGGCGAGCTCGGCGTTAGAAAGGTTAATTACTTTGTAAATTTCTAATATCTACAATAACGTTGTTATGTGTGTTAACAGTAAATAGCTAAAATGGAGATTGAATCCCCCCACGTAGCATTTAAAAGCCGTCTAGTTAAAATTACGACTTTACCAAACACTTTGATACCATCTACGATAACACATATTAAGTATATCATCTTCAGCCGGAAGACGTATATATAATGTATATACTGGAATTTCTGTTTGTTTTGATATGTATTTTAGATAGCAGTTTCTATTTTTGTGCACTGAAATTGCTTTACTGTCATGTAACGTATTTTTTGAAAATGAATGGCGCTGAAACTAGGGAAAACGATTTCACTTTACTTTTTTATTATTTTAATGACCCCTCGAACTCCGCTTATCTATACCTACCATATTGATAGTTTTATATACGTTTAGGTACTTTAAACTACCTATGAGTTGACTCGTCTTGGTTTGTGCCTACTTTGTACGTTAAAATAAATTTATTTTTCAATCAATAAATTCAAGGAATATAAAGTAAATTGATAAGTACAGTACTTTGATCGGTAGCTCAAAATTTCAAACCTCCTTCTGGGTTGTTTTTACTTTTCCTTTCCTTACTTTGTTTCTGATTTTCTTTCTGGTTTTCATAAGCAATTTTATAAGTTTTCCACAATACCTTAATCCAAAAATATTTTAAAAAAGTAGATCTAAATATTTTAGATCGTCCCAGCACCTCCACTGAGTAAAATAAAAAAAGTAGTGTTCGCACCTGATAATTTTACTTATAACCTTACCATTCGTTTGGAGCTAAAAATGACAGTAAGTATAGTTTATCTCCTTAAGAAACAGTAAACGAACCAATAGGACGCAATTCTAAAACATACCGCGTACCGAGTCGTTACGTTAAACGTAAACGAGACAGAAACGAAAAAATATGTTAAACAAGCAATTCACGCGAATCGGGAGCACCTGACGAGGTGCCTTGGGCTCTTATTCCTGAAACCATTCGATATTGCGAATTAATTGTTTAATATTTTTTTTGTAAAAAAAAAAACACAATTATCGTACTTTTTGTTCATTGTACTTATTGGTTTTACGGGATGACCGTAAAAGTAAAAATTTGGAATTGAAATAAAAAATACAAAAAGATTCCAAAAAAACAATCTTCATTGTACTTGTACATAATCCGAACTATTGAATATGAATTAAATAACTATACTACATTGTATATCAAATCTTAAGTCAATCCGACCACCAGAAATTATTTTTTAAACATACAAGATCTGATCTGAAAAGACAGACACGCAAACACTGGGATAGGTGAAACAAAATAAAAGCGTGTTAGGCAATCTATCGCAAAAAGGGATGCTGTTCTTTCTTTATTGTTAATGTATGCATACGAGTAGGTGTTGGATTACCATTCAATGTGCAGCAATTTTTGCATGTAATTATCAAGGATCCCATTTAGACCTCTTGTCAATAAAGCTACACTCAATGTTTAAAATGACATTGTACATTCCTTCAATTTTCATGAAATTAAATTTTAAATGAGATATCAAAATTTTACTTGACTTGATTTACTTGATTAGGTATTTTAGGCCTCATGCTCGTTTTGATACTCATAAATTCAAAATATTAGAAGTCAGTCTCTGACGAATGTAAGAACCTAAGTCGAAATTAAACTGAAATGAACCAAACGTCGAACTTAGTTCAATAAGTTAAAGTCGCGAGAAAGTCAGGGGGTTATTACGATTTCAACTCGTTACGTTACGTTAGACGTTTTTTAACTTTATATTAATAATATGACCTACCTGCTCAGAACCATCAATTTAAAAGTGGACCAAATTTATATTAATGTATGTAAAATGAACAGTAATGAAAATAACACATTATTATTTTCAAGTTTAAGTTGGCAGGTAGTTACATTTATATTAAAAATATTATTATCTTATTTCTTAGACAAACACACACACACACACGCACACGCACACGCACACGCACACGCACACGCACACGCACACGCACACGCACACGCACACGCACACGCACACACACACACACACACACACACAAATATCACGCCTATATCCCCAAATGGGGTAGGCAGACGACACGAAACGTTACCGCTTCGGAGCCACTATTAGCAATTTTACGTTTTAAGTTTGACAAAAACGGTATTACAATAGTTACAGGTTGCTAGTGTGTCGCCTAGTATAACTTAACCTATATCCTCAGTCGCTTCTTACGACATCCACGGAAGAAATGTTTTTTAGACATCTAATGTAAATTATGCAGTGCAACCGACTTGCACACGTTTCTTCATTTTAATTAGGAGTAATGATACCTACTCATATCGTGAAAGCTGTTTCAATATGTCTTAAAACTACCTAATATATATGTAGGTAGAGTCATTCACGATGTCGCCGATGTGCCGTGGTTCTTATTACAATGTCATTAATGTCTAATTTTGACAAAATCACGCGTCTTCATGGATGGCACTAGTGACTATACCTAGGTATAGTACTGAACTTTATTCTCAACACGCATTTTGCACATAAATGATGAAAACGCCGAGCAGAATGAGTTCTGAGAAAAGAAACAGCGTATTTCATGTCATGTTTTCGAGAATAGCCACCTTGAGGTCGTAACACGTTCATGTTACGCCGCCGAAATGTTTTCGCGAATTTTGTTCCATCATAGAGGTGCTGGGCGGATCAACGCGAGGCATTGTTTTCGGGCAACAAACATCTACACGATGTTTATTTTATTGAATATAATCGTGGTCTTGAACTTGTCGTACCAATTTATTACGTGCAGTTAACCAATTTCAGTCCTGGGTCACTATATGACCTTATTATAATAGTATAAAAGCGAAATTATGCGAGTGCGTCTTTGTTGCTCTTTCTTGTTCAAACAGCTAAATGGATTTGGTTGAAATTTGATATGGACAGCTAAATGTCCTAAATAAGACATAGGCTACTTATTATTCTGATATTTCTACGGGATCAGCTGAAACTTACCCAAGGAATCATATAACTTAAATGAAACCATTAATTATATTTTTGAGAATATTTCAATTATTCTGTAATGCGTGCAAAGCTGCGGGTAAAACCGAGCACCTAGCGAAATAAATCACATTGTAAAACTGACTTATCGCATCGTGTGGTCTCTTCCAGACAACCTTTTACAACAAAAAAAGGAAAGTATCCGCATGACGAAAGTAATGTTATCTCGTCACTTTAGGCGAATTTTTTCGAACACTTACCTCAAAATTAAATTTGTGTCAAAATTCCATAATAAATACTTTCACATTTTGCAGGTCATGGCCCAGATACTAAAAATAACTTCAGAGCAATTACCTACCTTCTTCACTGCGCTGAAATTCTATCTTTACCAATACGTAATTGAAAACGAATATCGTCTTTAATTTAGTAGGTAATGGGTTGGTCCGAACACATCAAAGGCTTTAATAACTCCGCCGAGTAAAGGTCAACTATGAAGAAGGTCAAGGTGTGGCCATTGATATTTAATTAAAAAAAGTTCAAAGGCATCAGTAGTAAAATAAGCGACTGTACTGATAATAGGATATTTGTCTGACAAAACACACACACACAGATTTCTTGACATTTGCTGGCCAACTCAATCAACTAATTATTTCAAAGCCTCTCTTAAAATAAAATTGTATAGTTTGTATGAAACTAAGTTTATTTTCCGGGTTAAAAATAAATGGTTTGACATTCTTCCAGTAGTCAGATTGACTTGAAATTTAGTATACATACTAGCTGTTGCCCGCGACCCCATCCGCGTAAAAGTATCAAAAATAGTTCACGTCCTATTCTCAGACCTACCGAATATACACAAAAAAGTCATAAAAATCGGTCGATCTGTGTCAGAGGAGTTCGGTCACAAACACTGTGACACGAGAATTTTATATATTACTAGCGGTTACCCGCGACTCCGTCCGCGTACAACGTACGTATTCTCAGACCTACCGAATATAGGTAAACAAAAAAAAACATAAAAATCGGTCAAGCCGTTTCGATGGAAAACTCCAAACCACCAAACGGTCACAAACATTTTTGACCCTAGTATTTTATATTATTAGACATAGATAGATATATATAATATTATATATAAGTTGGATGACAATGCAACTAGAGTCAACAATAAGTACAGTCAGCGAAAAAACTTGTACTTATTAAAAAAAAAATTACAGATACCTACTTATTTGTGTGTCATAATTATTTTGAGCCCTAAGTATGGCCGCGTCAAACTACCAGGACGCAACTATGTACTTCACTATGTCAAACCGCTTCGCTGGAAAATCTCCAGCGATCCATTTTTAGGGTTCCGTAGCCAAAATGGCAAAAACAGAACCCTTATAGATTCGCCATGTCTGTCTGTCTGTCTGTCTGTCCATCCGTCCGAGGCTTTGCTCAGGGACTATCAATGCTAGAAAGCTGTAATTTTGCACGAATATATATATAAACTATGCCGACAAAATGGTAGAATAAAAAATTCAAAAAAAAATTTTTAGTGGACCTAGACCCATAGACGTAAACTGGGGGTGATTTGTTTTTTCTCATCCAACCTTGTAGTGTGGGGTCTCGTTAGATAGGTCTTTTAAAACCATTAGGGGGTTGCTACAACGATTTTTCAATTCAGTGATTTTTTTGCAAAATATTCAACTTTAAAGTGAAAATTTTCATTAAAATCGAGCGCCCCCCCCCCTCTAAAATCTAAACGGGTGGGTGGAAAAATTTGAAAAAATTCAGGGTAGAGGTAAGTATATCAAACTTTCAAGAAAAACTATAAAGGTTAAGTTTTCTTGAGAATTATTAATAGTTTAAGAGTAAATAGCAGCCTAAGGTATAAAATATACCTAAACTTGGAATTTTCCGTACAAAATACGAAGTCCTTAGAAAAACATTGCTTACTTTTCTTAGTAATGGCTACGGAACCCTATTTCGGGCGTGTCCGATACGCTCTTGGCCGGTTTTAAAATTAAACAAGATTCACGATTTTCTACCTATAATATATAGAAACATTTAATTTTCCCCGGTTGTATTAAAAATATTAACATTTTACTTTCCGAAACCTACGAAGACCCGTCTGTCAAAAGCACGACATGTCAGACCCTACTGGGTCTTGTCTTGTCGACTGCCCGGAGCACTTAATTAATAGTTCTTGGGACCCGGAATAAATGATACAAAAATATAAATAAGTATTTGAAACCTGCCTGGGAAAACTGGGAGCGAGATTTGTTGAACACTGAGCTAATTTTAAAAAGTGTATTTAGAAAATGTATAAGTACATAATAGGCTACTGTCCTAAAAACTCTAATTAGTCTGTCTGTTAAATTATCAGAACACATTGGACATCATCATTCCAGCCTAAATACGTCCCACTGCTAGCTGGGCACAGGCCTCCTCTCAGAGTAAGAGGGACATGTAATTTTCTTTTTTTTTCTAAAAGTTATGAATATACAGCCAGTCGAAGTTTCACGTGATGTCACACCGTGCGACACTTTTTGGGGGCCCCCACTCCCGAACTTTGTTGCGCTTCATCTTTGTCATTTTTTATACGTGTAGAATAATTTTCTAATAATCTAACCGACGGAATAAATGGATTTTTTAGCCAAGAAACTACCCAATTAAGTACCTGTTCTATTTTTCCAGTGACTGGACACAGAACGATGCCTCAAATACGAAGCTTGTTCAAGATAATTAGAAACGTACAAGCACTTTAAGTACTGTCGTTTCTCTAAAGATTTATCAAAACTTCTAGTTGTTTATTGAAATTTCTTTCTTACGCTACCTTTTGCCTTTTTCCGTTAGAATTTTTCATCATTACCAGGGAAAATGAGCCTCACAGCAAACCTAGTTAAGTCTCGTCACAAGATAAGTATCTCGGTAATGCGGGCAATAAATAAAAAGCTGTGTCGTGATTGATATCACCCAGGGGTAATCATTCTGCAGCTAACTAGAAGAAATATACGTAGAGGATATATCACTCCACTTGTGGGAGGGCTACGGTAACTAAAAATAATATTTTATGTAACGTTTTAGTATCAGTGGCTTTTAGGAACTATGTTAAGGGCTTTGCATGTTGGTTTTGTAAACTCGCCACATAGAAGTAACGGAAATTTAAAACATTTCTAATATTTACACTAAAACTAAAAATGACTTATAAATTACCACTACGAGTATATGTAATTTTAGTTTTAGTGCAAGAACAATAACTTGTATGTAATTAAAAACAAAAGCTTTATTATAAGATCATTATTCGTTAACTACCTATATTAGTTTGAAGTTAACGATACCTATTTATTTTTTAATTTTACTAAACATGACATTAGAATTACAAAAAAAAACTGGCCAAGAGCGTGTCGGACATGCCCAAAATAGGGTTCCGTAGCCATTACGAAAAAAATAAGTTATATTTTTCTAAGGATTTCGTATTTTGTATGGAATATTCCAAGTTTAGGTATATTTTATACCTTGGGCTGCTATTTACTCTTAAACTACTAATAATTCTCAAGAAAACTTAACCGTTATAGTTTTCCTTGTAAGTTTGACATACTTACTACCATCCTGAATTTTTTCAAATTTTTGGGGAGTGAGACGCTCGATTTTAATGAAAATTTGCACTTTAAAGTTGAATATTTGGCAAAATTGTTCTAGCAACCCCCTAATGGTTTAAAATACCTATCCAACGATACCCCGCACTACAAGATTGGATGAGAAACACCCCCACTTTACGTCTATGGAGTTACTCTAAAAAAATATTTTTTGTGAATTTTTTATTGTATTATTTTCTTTGCATAGATTACATATATATTCGTGCAAAATTACAGCTTTCTAGCATTGATAGTCCCTGAGCAAAGCTGCGGATGGAAAGACAGACAGACAGACATAGCGAAACTATAAGGGTTCCGTTTTTCCCATTTTGACTACGGAACCCTAAAAACAGAAAACACTATTACGTAATCTTAATCAACAAGTTTTCTTTAGGTACCTACGTTTGATAATTAACTAAACCATTTCTTCATTTACTGAAGCAAAATGATAGTGATTTGTATACCCACACAGGCGGACATAGATTGACAACGCGTTTAGATGACGTCACATGATAAGGGACGACTTAGCATAAACCTGACAAATTAGTAGGGTAACAACCCACTTGTCAGCCACACCTGCTACCTGCGTATAATATAGGAATTAGGAATTGTTCGTAATACTCGCGTAAATTTTAATGGTATGCTAATTATATTTTCCTTATAATTTTTAACTAAGATCAATATTGCTTTGGCAAGAAACTTGATTAAAATAGATAATTCTTCTTCATCATCATCAGCCAGAAGACGTCCACCTGCTGTACAAAGACTTGCCCCTTAAAACGCCAAACAACGACTACTATAGTGCTTATTATTACTACTCTTAGTACTAGATGAAATTACCAATTACAAAATTGCAAGCCATTTTCTAACTAGACTCGTAATTTCGGTTCAAGTAAAACGACATTTGTTTAAATCAAAGTAGTTAGGTATTAAAATGTGTGCAAACTACCCACACAAACATTAATATCATGTCGTTGAACACTTAATTTCACTTCGTTAGGTACTAGATAACGTGACAAAAAATATTAAAAGATTGAAACTTTCAACATTTCCAATTACTCGCACAAATAGTGTAAAACAAAGGTCACCATTAATTGAAAACCTGAGTTCATTCAACTTTAACTTAACCCTCGTATGGACGACATCTGGCATCCCTGAAACTGTCTACCTTAATGTGCCATTAGATGGCGCTGATGCAGGTACGACCCTTATCTGCAACGCACATATTATAGTTGAGAAGTTTTGTCGAAAAATTGGAAGGGACGAAGGGGTTGCAACATGTGGCTTTACGGCCGTCCGCAGACTGAAACGGAATATGTGGCAGAAAATAGAAGCGACAGCGGTTGTGAGTTACAATAATAATAGCAGATCTCGATTGTCTAATCCTTTAATCCACCTCTTATTATTATTTATATTTTATTTAGACGATCAGATGGCCTAGTGATTAGAGAACCTGACTACGAACCTTGAGGTGCCCCGTGTCGGGGCAGATATTTGTATGAAAAAAAAAATGTTTGTTCTCGGGTCTTGGGTGTTTAATATGTATTTAAGTATGTATTTATATATATAAGTATGTTACTAGTAGGTATCCATAGTATAAGCTTTGCTTAGTTTGGGATTAGGTCAATTAGTGTAAAGTATCCCAAGATATATATCTTATTCCGCAGTGGCTGAAGACTAGAGTCTTCGACCAGTGTGTCTTGCCAGTAATGACCTATGGCTCTGAGAAGTGGTCCTTGACTGTTAGTTACGCAACGAACTATGAAGAGAGCTGTGCTTAGAGTTTCTTTGAGCGATAGAATCCGGAATACGGAAATTCGTCAAAGAACTAAAGTCACCGACATAGCTGTAAAAATATGCAAGTTGCAGTGGTAATGGGCGGACCACATCGCTCGAAGGACAGGTAACTTTTGGGGGAGAAAAGTCCTCGAGTAGCGACCGCGAACCGGCCGACGAAGCGTTGGCAGGCCACCCACTAGGTGGACTGACGACATCGTGAGAGTTGCAGGCAACCGGTGGATGCAAGGTGAGAGTTCTCGTTCATTGTGGCATTCTACGGGGGAGGCCTTTGTTAAGCAGTGGACGTCTTCCGGCTGATGATGATGATGATTCCTGTGCTACTATCCACATAGTTTTTGTATTGACTCTGTTCTATTGTACAAAATTATGAACAATCTTCTCGATGCCCCTAGCCTACTTCAAGATATTCAAATCAAAGTGACAACGCCAATGTCGTGACAAGCATCTATTTTCTATCCCAATTAGTAAAACATGCTATGCAAAGAATATGTTTGTGGTTGATTAAAGATATATTTAACTGTACATCAAACTCAATTAAAAGTGTATTTAGAAAGTAGTAATATTATGTAACGACAACTGTTAGTTACTAAATTCAACAGCAGTATTATGTGTATTATAAATCTAACAGGTTATAATACTCCGCAATTCGTTGTCTATACTTACCTTAGATATTTTTTGGAAGCTATAGGTCTACATATTAATAAGTTAACCTGTACATAATTAATATCTGTATATGACTGTTTTTTTTATAATAAATAAATAAAAAATAATAATATTAGGTACAGCCTACTTGTTACCTTTTTGCTTCTTTTATGGGGAATTCGCGCTCATTGCTCTCGTGCTAAATAGGAAGTTTAGTATTAATCTAACTTCTAAACTATCTGCGTGTCAAATACATACAATAGAGTCATGTAGAGTAAACGTACGCGCAGTGGGTCAGTGTACGCAATACCATATATTTCAGTCCGAAATGTATGTACATAAATGCGTACTACACTACACTGCGCCAAGCATTCGCCGGTTTTTATTACAAGCTTTTATTTAGTTTCACCTGTCCCGTTGTCTGTATGTATGTATGTCTGTCTGACCGTCTGTCTGTCTGTCTGTCTCTCTGTAATCAAATCTTGAAAGTTAAATTCGACCAACTTTCAGTAGTTGGCTTGACTTGAAATTTGGTATACTTGCTTATGTAAATTACGTGACAATACAATAATCTGGTAGTGAGTGACATCCTGGTAATCCAGCCAGTGGGAAAGAGAAACTACAAAGAAAAACACAAATAATTACAAACAATAACACAAATTAACATGAAATTACAATTCCGGCTAACACTCTTAACTTGTAACATTAAAATGTCCCTTCTGGTGATCATTACTGAAAATACTAACCAAAACTTTAGTAGGTACATTAGGACGAAGTGACTGAATCAAAATGAAAGTTTTTGCATAAAACTTCATAAACTCTCCCTTTTATTACACATGCGCGTGCATGCGTATGTGCTTGCAAACTACTTATAGATGCGTCAAAATATCAAGAGTCGATTAAAGATAATAACGAGAGCAGTGAAGGATTTAAGCGCACGTTAGTAAACCATATGTTTGTCAAACTTAAAACCTAAAATTGCTAAAAGTGGCTCCGAAGCGGTAACGTTTCGTGTACTCTGCCTACCCCATTTGGGAATACAGGCGTGATTTTTATGTATGTATGTTAGAGTTTAAAGATTTCAACACTGATTTTCAGTATCATGTTTTGTCGCTCTATTAAATTTTTATTGTTTTTGTATTGTATTTTTATAAAATTAAATATGTAATGTGTTTAATATTAAACTTTTCCAAAGTCAAAAGCCCCGTGTAGTATTTTTTTATGTTATTTTTTATGTTCACTAAAAACCTTGTTTTATTTTAATTGTGACTTAAGTTCCAAGGAAAACAGACCTAAGTGATATTTTATTAAATTCTTCGCGTGGCTGGTCAGCTGGTCGTGACAACGCGACAAGCTCCGAGCGACAAGGCTTTCTTATTATATTAACAGTTGACGAGATTAATTATTTTGTCACTTGTCATAGAGCAATATCTCGCAAAAGCTTTCATTTAGCGAATACTATATTTTGATTAATTGTTAGATACCACACTGTGCTTTGATGCTTTCATAACAAACAACATAAAACTACAGCATTTATGTAAGTAGTTTTTTGGGTAAGTATTGGTTTAGGGCTAGGGTATGGTTGGGTTTGGAAGAGATCGCCAATCGTGTAACTTGTTTTTATTTTCCATTTTGTTAAAACCCTTTATTGATTTGTGGTGTTTAAAATAAAATATTTATTACACCCAACACCAAATTGAATTATTGCAAGTGTACAAATGACAAGTATTAATCTTCTGGTGTTATTCAACTATTTATGCTAAAAGTTTTTTTGAATTAATAGGTGGCCAGCCGTGGGAAGCCGTGGTGGCCTAGTGGTTTGACCTATCGCCTCTCAAGCAGAAGGTCGTGGGTTCGAACCCCGGCTCGCACCTCTGAGTTTTCGAAATTCATGTGCGGAATTACATTTGAAATTTACTTACCACGAGCTTTGCGGTGAAGGAAAACATCGTGAGGAAACCTGCACAAACCTGCGAAGCGATTCAATGGTGCGTGCGAAGTTCCCAATCCGCACTGGGCCCGCGTGGGAACTATGGCCCAAGCCCTCTTGTTCTGAGAGGAGGCCTGTGCCCAGCAATGGGACGTATATAGGCTGGGATGAGGTGGCCAGCCCTGATGCATATCATATCTATCCTCTTTATAAGTAAGATTTTTTTATAAACAAATCGATATCTTAACGATAGGCGTAATATATTACAAATATATAACGGGGATTTAAGCCGGTCTGCATCACTTTTTTTTAATCTTTTAACTACAGTTTACCGCAAGCAAAAACTAATGAAAAAAATTAAATTAAGACTCAAATTTATCTTATGCCTTTTTACTTTCTTGTAGCGCTCTTTAGATTTCTTATTCAAACCACTACTCTCATTTTGTCACAAAGTCTCATTTTGAATACACACCCCACCTGAACCGACCATTAATAAGGCTGCGTCTACACAGCTATAGGTGACGTCGTTAACGTAAAGGCGGGGGCATTACTCAGTCGCGGTGAACGGCTCGGAAATAGACAGGATGCGCCGATATCTGGGGCATCAATTCCAGGATACAGAATGAGCATTGTGTAGTGAACATCAGCATACTTACAACATCCATTTGCCGACTAATGCTTGACTTACGGCCCTTGCTGTGCAAATATATGCAAATATAGTAGGTACCAGGCAGGCGAGGTGCAGGTATACTAGTAGGTATAGGTGGTAGGTGCTATTTATTTTTATAGTCCGAATGCTATACAGCTCTTTGCTAAATTATTTTTGCCTATACCGCCGGGTTAAAATTTGTTATTTTGTCCTGATATGATCACCATTAATTATTTTTACTACTACAAAATTTAGTTCTTACCTACTTTATATAAAACGTCCATTATTAATTTTATTGATATTCTTAATCCATATTTATTTCCTTGATTTATCTGATTAATAATGTAACATCTTGGTAGGTATCTGTTCATATCTAATCGTCTTTTATCGTCTAGCATTGGCTCTGTGCACGACATCAGCGCCACCTAGCGTCCGCAACTTTGTTGACTCTAAGGCTCTGACGTTTTGAAATTTTATCGCGACTTTGTGTTTTATTTAGGTTATGTCAGGGTTTGTTTACTTCATGTTTACATGTACTTTTACTGAAAAACAAAAAGTAAAGCTACTTTAATGGTTTCTTTAATTAATAGTAAACATATATAATTGTTCTTGTATCCTTAAATATGGTTTTCAAATCGAAATGAGTACCATTTTGAAGACCGGGTTTGTGAGTATCACTCCAATATAAAATTTCAACCACAAACCGCTTCAAAAGGAAAATTGCTGGTATTTGCTGGGCATGTCCGGGATGTAGAGGAATTGAGAACAAAACAGGGACAGTGTTCAATAATTCAAGCTCCCATCATAAGACAAACATCTTTTACTTAAATTAGGTAGTTAAGTCTAAACAAATTGCTTTGTTAATGTCGTATGACAGATGACATAGCCTACATTATTTTTACTTTTAGCCACTATAAGCGCTGCGATATATTTCATTACCCCCACCTAATACTTCGCACCCAGCGAATAGAGAAGGTGATGCAGACTACGATCGACTCATCTATCTCATCTGTCTGCAATGTCTGCACATATATGTTTGATGCATCCAAAAGTCTTCAGCGTACGTCCAGCATTCATTTTTGAAATTGCTTCACGACTGAACGACCAGTTAAACGCTCCTGACATTGCCCGGTGGATGTATTGGCATAGTCCGCCGATCGTTCCGACCCCGGGATCTTGCCCGTTACAGCGAGACTATGCTATATATATTGCCGTCTGGCAACTTTAACAATATTCAATTAACACGTGAGTAAATTTGTGTCTCCAGTTAAGACTACTAAAACTCGGAAAGTGTTTTTTTTTTCTGGAGGGTGATTTTAAGTTTGAAAAAATCACATTCTGTGTAGAAGGGGTTTCTTGTAACTTACAAAAAATAAGGGAAAACCAAGCTTTCTTTCATAAAAAAATCAGTTAGATGTATCAAATGTCTAAAAATATGATAACTAGCCGAAAATATTGTATTTACTTCCTTATCGGACGAATGGTAAACTTTTCTCTTAAAGGAACCTCTTCCAGTTAACGTTTGAACAATAATTGAAAGGACATCACAAACAAGAGTAGACCGAATTTTTTAAACTAATAACTTTAACAAACCACAGAAGTAGAGAACTTACTAACGCTTGAGGCTTCATCCCTGTGAAAAAAGATAAGCACAATTGACTAACATTAAGATTTATTACAAAGACAAACTTGTCTTATCACTTTGTAAGGTCATTATACCAGTCAATTTCTGAGTGAACGAAAGGAGCATTTAATTAAGGATCGACAAAGAGTGAGCATAAAATTAGAAATAGTGACATACAGGATTGTACCGAAATAAAAAAAAAACAGACCGTTATTTATACTTTTGACGGCAATTGTATCTCCAAGCTTAATCCAATATCGCAAAAAATTCAATCACTTTATCTAAAAACTGATTGTTGATACGAAAAAAAGCAATTCGTAACCACAAAAGATTCACCGCCGTACGTACACACACACGAGCGCTTGATAATTAAACGACATCAAAAACGAGTATGAGACTGATTATATATCAATAAAAAAACTTTTCTAATGGCTTTCTCTGCTCCCCGATCCAGGAGGCGATTACATTGTTTCAGAAGGCGTCCGAACTTGGCCGTCTTTGCTTTGTTAAGATAATCTTGGTGTGGCTCCCACGAGACGTCAACAAAGGAAATTGGATGGGCAGTGAGCCAATAGCTTTTAATCCTCCATTCTTTTTGATCCTGCTTATCTGGTTGTATGCCTCATAATAACGTTGTCCTCGCTTTACGTGCCATTATTGGTTTACGAACGTGACGTACAGTTTTGCTCTTGCCATGGTACATCAGCTTGAGTGTAGGTACTAGCTTGCAACTCGACGCGTAACTATTTTCTTGACAAGGTATGATACAAAAGGTGTCAATGATTACACCTATTTCAATTTACAACGCCCTGTGAGTTTAACGACATATACGAAAAAAACTAAATTTCGATAAATTCTAGCGCCATAAAAAAGAAAGAAAGAAAAAAACATTTATTGCCCATATTAGTAAAAATCAAAAAACCCGACTGCCTTAAAAACTACAAAAAAGAAGAAAACAAGTCTAGTGGGCTAGAACTTTGTTAAGTAGCTAACTTAAAGTTCAACATTCGGGACCCATTAGATAAGAATTTTTGAGCGTCACGATTTAAATGGGTCCCGACTGTTGAACTTTAAGTTAGCTACTTAACAAAGTTCTAGCCCACTAGACTTGTTTTCTTCTTTTCAGTATTTTTTAAGGCAGTCAGTTTTTAATTTTTTAAATTTATTTTTTTATTTCACACTTTTCTGTGAAAATGGTATATTAAAACGGTTATCCTACTAATATTATAAATGTGAAAGTTTGTGAGTGAGTGAGTATGTTTGTTACTTCTTCACGCTTAAACGGCTGGACGGATTTGGATGAAATTTGGCGGAAAGTTAGTTTATAACCTAGATTAAAACATAGGATACTTTTTATCCCGATATTCCCACGGGATAGGGATAAAATCTCGAAATAACAACCGCTAGGCTTAGAGTCATGAAATTTGGTATGTAGGTAGTTGGACGTCTGGAATATCACATAGGCAACTTTTTGACTCGATATTCCGACGGCATACCTAGGGATAAAATCTTGAAATAACAACCACTGGGCTTAGAGCCATGAAATTTAGTGTGTAGGTAGCTGAACCTCTGAAATAACACATAGGCTACTATATATCCCGATATTCCCACGGGATAGGGATAAAATCTCGAAATAATAACCGCTGGACTTAGAGTCATGAAATTTGGTATGTAGGTAACTGGACATCTGGAATAATACTTAAGTGACTTTTTGACCCGATATTCCCACGGGATAACTAGGGATAAAATCTCGAAATAACAACCACTGGGCTTAGAGCCATGAAATTTGGTATGTAGGTAGCTGGACCTCTGGAATAACACATAGGCTACTTTTTATTCCGATATTCCCACGGGATAGGGATAAAATCTCGAAATAATAACCGCTGGGCTTAGAGGCATGAAATTTGGTATGTAGGTAGCCGGACGTCTGGAATAACACATACGCTACTTTTTATCCAGATATTTCCACGGGATAGTTTTGTAACTAAGGGACCCCATACATCCGTGTATTATTATTATTATTATTTTGTAATTTTTTCTATAATTGTATACTTACTGTAGTTTTTAAGTATTTTATTTGTAGTTATTTTATTTTGAAAAATGACTTTCTGCCAAGCTTCTTGCGGCGCATTCTTCTTGGCAATGATGGTCTTTCCGAAAGCGCTGGTATTTTAAAAAATGACGTGTAAAAGTGCCCATTGCGGCCTATTTACTGAATAAATGATTTGAATTTGAATTTGGATATGGAAAAAATTTGAAATTTTAGCACTGGGTTTAGAGTTTTGAATTTTGTACATTTATTCACAACACAACCTCAATGAAGACCACGATATAAATTTTGGAAATTTCCAGGAGAATTTTGTAAAATCCCCAAAAATTTCAATTGCAACTACCAGACCGAATAGTTTACGCGTGCGAAGCCGCGGGTAAAAGCTAGTAATCTATATATTTTTAGAATGGACTAATTATTAGCTTTCATGTGATATCCCACTCGATAGGTTTGAATAAAAATCATTTTTTGAAAACTTACAATTTGGCGCCAAAAATACATAACACATAACCGTCCTTCTTCGCAGTCGGGTAAAAAGGCACATGCTCAGCTATGAGGCAAAAGGTTCAGGTTCAGCATATGCGGTGAGGACTATGCTTTCCCGCGGTGATTTTCAGCCTGCACTTCTACACAAGAAAGAAAGAAAGAAAGAAAGAAAGAAAGAAAGAAAGAAAGAAAGAAAGAAAGAAAGAAAGAAAGAGAAAGAAAGAGAAAGAAAGAAAGAAAGAAAAAGAAAAGAAAGAAAGAAGAGAGAAGAGAAGAGAGAGAGAGAGAGAGAGAGAGAGAGAGAGAGAGAGAGAGAGAGAGAGAGAGAGAGAGAGAGAGAGAGAGAAAATATATTTATTTCGTCACATTAAGACATACCACAAACAAACAAAGCAAAAGCGGAAAGAGCAAAAAGGGACACACAAAAGGGAATCTGGCTCAGCACGATGTCACAAATTGCTTCGCAACGCTGATATTCTGCCAGAACCTTATAACCTTAAGGGTTACTAAATTTAAACTTAACCTAAAAAACTTATCAACAAAGACAGAAAGGGATCGGAATTAACCTAAAAAACTTAATGTTTGGGATCGGATAACTTATAGAAAAAACATATTTGAAATAAGTTTAAAACCTGTGACAATCAATTTTACACATGAACAGATACAATCATCATGCATTTAGCAATATCAGAAACAAACAGAATACACACCATTTACATAGCCCACTTTGTTTCAGCTACGGCTTTGACATTAAATGCGCTTTTAAACGTTGTCTAAAAGAATAGATAACAGATATAGATAACATAAGCAACAGACTTTCATTTAAACATATTTGAAATAAGTTTAAAACCTGTGACAATCAATTAACAGAAACACAACTCAAAATGAACAGATACAATCATCATCATGCATTTAGCAATACAGACAAACAGAATAAAATTTCACCCATTTACATAGCCCACTTTGTTTCGCTACGGCATATTTTGCTGAATAGCCATTAAATGCGCTTTTAAACGTTGTCTAAAAGAATAGATAACAGATATAGATAACATAGCAACAGCTTTCATCGTTTTTGACTACGCCCTATACCTACATAAGAAAGGGCTGTTTTTTGTTTCCGCGATATATTCTACGACTACTGTTCGAGTTTCAATAATTTAAAGAACAAGCTAGCCATAGTAAGTTTTCAGTCTCATTCTGAGCTACACAAGAGCCTGAAACCGGAACGGAAAATACCAATAGGTATATATACCGCTTTAGTACCGGGTTCAGTACCAGTTTCAAGTCCTGCCTTCACGATCACAAAAAAAAACACATACAATGTACGCAATTTTAATAACACAAATATAAGTCAGTATTTAATAACCCAACACTTTCGCCAAACGCTTAACGAATAACCCGCCCTCGCCATAAATTAAACACGCAACTTGGATCATAAACAGCTTCTGTGCGTAAATGTCAAAAGTCATTAGAACCTTCGTACGGCAAACGTGAGCCCCTAATTTTAAACTCAAACTCACAACATTTATTGACAAGAAAAACACACTACATCACAACAAAAACACAGTAAAAACATAAATAGGAGAAGAGAGGAAAATAAGAGATATTGTGCTGTAGTGTGATGCCAAAAGGACTCAGCTCAGCATATGCCGTAGCCCTGTAACCAGAGCTGCAGCGCTGGTTTTCAGCTGAACCCCGGTGAGTGTGCACCCACGTAACCGAACGCGTAATTATTGCGGGAAAAGAAAAAACTATATATTATATATTATATTTTCCAGGCTGTTCACCCTATTAATTCGCCAAGATAGATATAATTAAATTTGTAAATTTAACGTTTTACTTATCTTTTTTTTATTTAAACACATAATTACGAGTTTTTAGTTTCAAGTAATTCATAGTATATTTCCAAAATTTTTTTGCTATTTACTTTATTTTTTAGTGTAATTGTACAATACAGCATTTTTTTTTATTCGACTGGATGGCAAACGAGCAACTGGGTCTCCTAAAAACATCGTGTTATTTTGTGAATTGAAAACTACAACATATATAATAAAATTACCTATGTTAAATTAATTAGTTTCAAGTATATACTTTTTAATTTTTAATTGTACTTACTTGCATTTTTATCCAAAGTAGGTACATAAAATTATGTATTGGTAACAAATTTGAAGTCAACCCGACCACTGAAAGTGAGTTAAATTCGACCATCCAGATTTGAACCACATATCAAAGCAAGTTAAAAGCTTGTTATTGTAGTATTTTTGAATAAAAGATTACGTTCAGTCTTCGGATGTTTTTATTTAACACATTCCTTAATATTAAATTTGTTAATAGAATAACGCGTGGGCAGCTGTCAAACTCACTTTTTTCAAAGTGACAGTTCGTTTAACAATAACCTTTTAAAAACTTATGATAACAACACTCTGTGCGTCTCATTTTCATTATTTTTAGCTTCAATGAGATAAAAGAAAACTGCGCTTCGATGAGTTCTGTTATTGACATATCAGTTAAATATTTCATTAGACATATTTTCTAACAAATGTTCATCGGGATTTAATCCAAACAACACACAATATAAGAAAATAATGGTTTATTTTTCAAAAACTGTAAACTATTTACGATATCTTTCAGAACTATCCTGTAGCACCCTGTAGGTTTAGTTAGTTTTACATTAATCCTGAAGTACTTACGGCTTAAAAACACTCGTTCGTCCATTTGAAACATTTGAGAAATGAATCTTTTTGAAAATATATTTACGTCGAATAATTAGAAACCTATTACGATGTATTAAATAAAAAATAAAAAGCCGTGGTGGCTTAGTGGTTTGACCTATCGCCTCTCAAGCAGAGGGCCGTGGGTTCAAACCCCGGCTCGCACCTCTGAATTTAACGAAATTCATGTGCGGAATGGGCGATGGATGAAATTTTTAAAAGTGGCTGATTTACCACGAGCTTTGCGGTGAAGGAAAACATCGTGAGGAAACCTGCACAAACCTGCGAAGCGATTCAATGGTGCGTGCGAAGTTCCCAATCCGCACTGGGCCCGCGTGGGAACTATGGGCCACCAGTGGGACGTATATAGGCTGGGATGATGAAATTAAAAATAAAAATAAATATCATTTGACACTTGACACCAATTTACCTACCTAGTCCCAAACTAAGCAAATCTTGTACTATGGATACTAGGCAACGGATAAACATACTTATATAAATAAATACATACTCAAATAAATACATGTTAAACATCCATGGCCCGAGAACATTCGTATTATTCATACAAAATAGTCAGGTTCTCTAACCACTTGGCCATCCGGTCGTCATACAAAGTATTGGCCTAATTGATATCGCTTTCCTAAATTGTTCAAGCTACAAATAGCTCCCAATAGCGATACGTTGCCCCATAACTTTAGGCAAGTGCCAAACTGGCATTACATTAGAGGGCAATAAATGTCGCCAGGGAAGATCGTGAGTGCACGCCTTATCTCTGCTGGGCGTCAAATTGATGCGTTTAATATCGGAAACGCTTCTAAAGTAGATACAGGGTTAACTGGATGTGGCTGAAGAAAGGATTCACATTGATATTTTCGTATTCTAATGCTTAATTAATCAACTCTGATTTATATTGTTAATAACAAATTCCTTTAATTCCGTAAAAATCATAAAAATATATTTCTTCAACCAATCCAAATGAATTGAAATAAATTAATCAAAACTTTGTTTTTTTTTAGCTAGTCCGCTGATGAGCGAAGGCCTCTCTTCTTGACCTCAAAACCTTCCGGTCAGGCGAATGTCAGGCCAACCGGTTTCGGATAAATTTGAAAACAAATATTAAAAATGTATTAGTGTAATGAATTGCATGTAATATTTTAGCAAATGTACTACTTACATATAATTCTTAATTTAACGATAAAGTTCTATCATCTACCAATATAAGATTGTTTAGCTGTAAACTACGACTACATCTTTTTAAAACTCGGGTATCACTATCCCGCGGGAAGTATGCAATTCTCAAGGATAAAAACTATCCTGCATCCTTTCCCAGGACTTAAACTATTACCATAACAAATTCCATCTCAATCTGTTCTAACGTAGCTGTATGATTGAGTAACAAACAACTTTACAAACTTTCTCTTTTGTAATATTAGTACAAGATGGAAATCGAATTAGGTAGCAAGATACACATGCACGCACACAGATTCCGAACTTTCTCGGTTCATTACAATTCAAAAGTCACTCTAAATATCTCGACGAGCTGGCCCTAACTGGCACTAAGAAGGGCCAAATTCGAACTTCGTATCTTGCCATCTTGCTGACGCTTATATTATTTAATACGAAAGTATATAAGAGGGACGGTACGATCCGAACTTCGATTTTCGAATTTCGTAGTAGCCCCCTGGTCTCGATGTAATTCATCTAGCACTATATAATCTTCGTGCACCCAGCCTCCAACTCTATTAGAATGCCTGCGGGGACGTAACAGTCGACGAAGCACTCCTTTAATGTCCTCAACGTTTATGTCAGGCGGTGAACGATTTCATCTAAATCAAGAGTTATGATCGCCGCAAATAGAAGTGCGGACGAGCGGGATATTTGGCAAGATATCTAGAACATGAATTATATTCTTCCATTTTAGTAATAAAGGCATACAATCTAGCCTTATCATCATAGTGCTCACCAAAAATATGGATATATGGCTTAAAGAATGCATTTATTAATAGTCATAGATTTTTTAGACACACGTAGTACATCATAGTATAAAAAATAGCAGGTGCTTCGCGAAATAAGAAAAAAACGTGCCTTTATTGACTATCTGAATCGTTTCTAATCAACTAAGTTGTTTCCAAAGTACTGATATATTTACGTGCGTAGTAAAATCTATCTGATGTTGCGTTGTCAACGTTGCCGTGCAGTTATCAGCCGCTTTAAGTTATTAACTTATAAGACACGTGTCAATAAACTTTAAACTGTAGAGGCTAAAGTCACGTCCTACGTCACCCTGCAAAAACAAGAATATAGTCCGAGTTTTACGGCCTTACTCCAACTCATTAAATTAAACCTATCCGGCAAATGTATACTAAGGAACAGGTTAATGATTCATAAACTCTCAAGTGCGACCGTTTATCCCTAGAATTTTATACCTTACACGCGGTTTATTCCTTAACTTTATACCGGTCTTGACGAAAGCACTAACTCTATGTCATACACTAGTTATTAATTAAAGTTGTTGTTGAATTTCGCCTCACAAAATAACTTTGGAAGCGGCTACTTGAAAAGTAATTGCCAAGATTATTACGCAATTTATGGCTCCACTGGCCAAGTTCCTGTAACTTCATACTTACTACAACACGAAATTTTACCATAACTCACAAATTTATTAAGTCGTCTATCGCTCGTTAAAGCATTTTTTATTAAAGCCATTAATTTATTTATAAGCAACGGAGCGTGATTTTAAGTCCTAGCGATTAACGCTTGGAGTTTTGAAAACAGGTCTACAGGGTGACTCTCAAAAGTGTTTTTTCTGTTTCAATCAACCCCACTTTTAATGTCGGCCAGTATTTAAACGCTCGTTTCGATTCTTTGACTTCCCCAGCTTTGTTCGGCGGCTCTTTTTTCCAAAAGGATGTTCGGTGAATTGCAAATCTGTTCGGTTCACTCGGCTTCAAGGGAATGGCTTGCCCCGAGACTGTAAATATTTAATGCATATTTCATGGAGACTCGACGTTTACTTTGTAAGAGATCAGATAAGATTTCTCTTGTAGGTAATCCCTGTGTTTAACGTTAGTGATTTCTATTGGCCGCTGTTGGAATTTATGTGAACATCACAGATATTATTTTAATCTTCGAATCTTTTTTGGCTAGCGGTTTTTGCTATCCAAAATAAACATCACACATAGTTGCTTTAATTCAGAAATAGGCTTCCGTTTGACCACAACGATAACAAAAAACCGGCCAAGAGCGTATCGGACATGCCCAGGATAGGGTTCCGTAGCCATTACGAAAAAATCAAGTTATATTTTTCTAAGGATTTGGTGTTGTGTACGGAATCTTCCAAGTTTAGGTGTATGTTTTATAGCTTAGCTATCTACTCTTAAACTACTTAATTACTTATTAAACTACTAATTTTTATTTTTTTATTTTACCACATTGTCGGCGTGACTGATATGTATATTCATGCCAAATTACAGCTTTCTAGTACTGATTAACGACCACTGAGCTTAGCTGCGGACGGACAGACATGGCGAAACTATAAGGGTTCCTAGTTGACTACGGAACCCTAAAAAGTGGCACGTAGGCTTGTGAAAGAAATCGGAGACAAAAATATTTCTGGGCATATATGGCTTAAATAAACTAAACTATAAAAATCCTCTCACTTCCTTTTTTGTCACACTATTTGATATTTGAAATGGGGGCCTATGTACAACAGTGGACGTCTTACGGCTGATAGGAAGACGAAGTTTAGATAAAAAAAACAGACTATTAAAATTTCTTCTGAATAGATGTCAATAATGAGAATAAACTCATACACGTGAAACTCTTTTCTTTTTCAAGTGGGTATACAAAACTCAAGAACTCGTTTTTAAATAAACTATGCAACTACTAGTTAGTTAAACACGACTCCTAGTCAAAATCGTGACAAACTCGCATAAAATGAAGATATACTGTTAGCAACATAATAACTACACCCTAAAAAGTCTCAACATTTTCATTGGTCACGCTTTGTTTGCACCTTCAGCTCGCAGTTAACGTACTACGATTTGAAACTGACCGCAATTCAGCGAGGGCGGGCGGTGCATTCTTAATAAACTGCAGCCGAGGTATGCATACAAATTTACCAGCAATGAATTAAATTTTTCACATAGCCACGTCCGGAAACGAATCCGCAGCCGCCCCCGGGTGTCTTGTTTTGCATAATTATCTGTTGCATAATTATTCTAATATTTTCATGATCATAACCTATTTATACAACTAGCCTTTACCTGCTGCTTCGCACGCGTGAACGAGATCTAGCAGATGAACTAAATTACGGATTAACGTATGTAATCCCGAGGGAATTCCCAAAAATGTAATCTTAGTCCTAATTAAAGTTACCTACTTAGGTAGGTACATGAATAATAAAAGAAAAATAAATGAAAAAAATAAAATGAAGGATAAAATAGCTTATCTAGTATTCCAGACGTCCAGCTATCTACATTACCAAACTTCAGCAAAACCCGTTCGTGTAGTACCTAACAAATACTCGCACATACGCGTACGCACGCATCCGCGGACTCATATGAGTATATACCTACGTTCGTATTTACAATACTAATTGGATAAACATTAACCATTTTAATTACATATTCTGGCATTTGAGAATAAATAAATAAAAAATACAATACAGATTACGATAAAAATACGATCAGATCACTGAAATACCAAAAAGCAAATTGATGATTCAACTTTTCACAGAACGCACGTTTAATCGCTATCTGCTCGAGCATTAATATGAAAAATTAATCCAACCCTTTTAATCGCTATGCGCTCTAGAAAAATGCGCTGTTTTTAATCAAGCAGTTAAAAAATGTTATTTACGAAATAATCACCCAACGTTACTGTGCAGAAAGTTAACGAGAGCTATTTAAGCCGAGTGAGACCGCTCGTTTCGCGGAAAAATGGTTCAGCTTTGAAAAATTTACCCAAATGACGTAAAACTCATATGTGAGCGGACGAGTCGGACTGTGAGTAAATACCCTTCAACCCTAGCTTTATTAAGCGCCTGCATTAGTCTGCAATGTCGGGTAAAATCGAGTAAAATCGGGCAAACTCGGGTAATTGCTGCGCATTACGTCCGGTCTCATCACCACTGCACTGTCGTGAAATGCTGGAAAACCCGACAAGTACGTATTACCCGGAGCTCTAATTTCTGGGATTGTATACCTAGACCAAGATTCTCTAAGTTTTAATAACATATAAAGAAGTACTGAAATTCTACTGAAAAATTGAACCGTCAACTGGCTTGTTTTAACCTATTTCACAAAAAAAGCGCAAAGATAAAATTGACATTGCGGTTCACTAGCACGTGGTATATATCTAAAATATTATTTTTGGAATCGATACAATCGAAAAACTGAATCACATGACTTTTCGTAATCATTTTTGATATAATTTGTTTGACAAATGATGACTAAATCATGTTTGATGTCAATATGACATTAGTATCACGAAGGTTCCACCCTGGTACGTGATTCAGTTTCCTCGACTATACTTATCGCAAATGCTTGGTAACAACAGTGGCTAAATAAAAGTAATCACTACTGACTAAAAGTCAAAGTCAAAATATCTTTATGCAATTTAGGCTAAGTATATAACAAGCACTTGTGAATGTCAAAAAAAAACACCGGTACTTTGAATGATTACGTAGGTTGTAAAATATAAGTGTAATGTTTAACGTTAATGTCTAAGTATTTCACATAAGCGCGTGCTACACAATACAAAAACCAGAATAGATAAAAATCAAAGAATCCGCAAGATTCCCTCGCGACCTATTTTGCTGAATAAAATATTCGATTTGACCATACTATTTCTTTTTATCCGCACTCAGGAATTACGACTAAACACAGCACTAAATCTAAATTTGGACAGAAGTGTGGGGAATAAATCTATAAGATGTTAACCGTGGCTTGGTTGGTGCCTTTATGTACAATTTATTGCAGGGGAAAAGGGAAAACCTACTACAGCGGTCAGGAATGAAACAAATGTTTGGATCCGATTGAATTTTTCTTCGTTATAATTTTGTTTAAATGGGTTAGTATTTATTGTAATCGAATGGTCGTTCAAAATATTTCGTATTTATTAGCTACATTGGAAGTATGGTTATTGTTAGTCATAGTCAAAGTCAAAGTCAAAGTCAAAATATTTTTATTCAATTTAGGCTATAACAAGCACTTCTGAATGTCAAAAAAATCTACCACCGGTTCGGAAAAACCTCTGTTGAGAAGAAACCGGGAAGAAATTCAACGAGTTATATTTTTAAACAGATTTACAATATATTATTATTAAAGGATAATATCTATACATCACAAGTATTTAACACAACTTTATTTTTAACACAGTAGGTTCGCTATTTGATGGGATCGCTAATGCGGATCGGAATTATTTCCAAATATCCCTGTCCATGATATAGTCATTAACTTTATAATACGCCTGAGATATTAATGTCTTCTTGACAATTGATCTGAATTTTGATCCGTTCCATTTGTAATATTTTTTGGAATCCATACTAATACTAATATTTTAAATGCGAAAGTGTGTTTGTGTGTTTGTCCGTCTTTCACGCCGTACCGGAGCGACGGATCGGCGTAATTTTTGGCATAGAGGTAGTTTATGGGCCCGAGAGTGACATAGGCTACTTTTTATCCCGGAAAAATGCACAGTTCCCGAGGGAACAGCGCGCGATAACCGAATACCACGCGGGCGGAGCCGCGGGCAAAAGCTAGTTTTATTATAAAAACGTATGCAATTTATTTCCCAGAAACGACGTTTTGTGGTTTTAGCCAGTCTGTAAGATGGAACTTTAAGCTTCCCTGTGTTTCTACTTTGGCTTATCGACGTTAGTGGGAAAATCACACACGTTCTTCCTAAAATACATGATTATTTCAAAAACATAAAGCGACGGCAGGGTTAGGATACCTGTTTCCTTAAAAAAAGATCTTAAAGATTCACGCGTCTTCAAATTATAAATTGCTCTAATTGCTCTCTTTTGTAAAATAAAAGTTGACTCAATGTTTGCAGCAGATCCCCATAAAATAAGGCCGTACGAAATAATGCTATTAAAGTAAGCAAAATACACCAACCGTGCCGTCTAGAGATGGGTAAATCCGGATCTGAAGATTCAAAAGAGTCAGATCCTCAAGCGGATCCGAATCCCTTAATGACTCCTTTCAAATCTTATCGACTCCGGAGTTACTAACTCCGACCAAGTCCGGGCGGATCGAGCGGCTCGTGATCGCCGTCACACTCACTCGCTCCGCTTTCACTCTCGGCTCGGATCGGATCGGATCTTATTACGTTTGGTCGGGTGCTGAGTGAGCCGGTACCTACGTCGGTACTCGGACGGACTTCTCGCTCGGTTATATTGGAAAAAAATGAGATAGAATTAAAACACAATATAATATGACCGGAGCAGGCGACGAAAACTAGTAGGTTCTTAAAGTAGCTCATAGTTCTTTAAAAAATACACAATTTAGAATTTTTCAACATTAAAAGGACGAAACGAATCGGTACTTCAGTTCAGTACCTTGACTTTGGTACCTACCGAACCGAGCCGGGCCGCATCGGCCATAGATAAATTAATAATCGCTCGAAAGAACCGGAGTCAATAAAGGAGTCGGATTCAATAAGCGGATTCGGTACCGACACCGAAGCTGGATCTAGTGAGTCGGATCACTTCGCGGAGTTGAGATTACCCATGTCTAGTGCCGTCGCCACATCGGTCAGCTGCCGTATTTTCCAAACTGCAAAAGCAGCAGAGCTCAATCTACCCGCGATTTCTGTGACGTGAGGTCCCCGCTGTAGTTTAGAATCGAGCGTTATTCCTATAAATACTGTTGATTTTACAAATGCAAAAGTTTGAGCATTTAACCTTTATTAGAAACTGAATTCAAGTTGGATGCATTTATCAACGAGAAATGATCATGATGTTTTTACATGCTTTTAAGTATTTGGTTTCACTTGTCCCGTTGTCGGTCTGTCTGTTTGTAGTCAAATCTTGCGAGTTAAATTCGACTAACTTCCAGTAATCGGATTGACCTGAAATTTGGCATACTTATGTAAATTGCGTGACAAGACAATAATCTGGTAGAGACATCCTGGTAGTCCGGCCAGGATCGTCTCCGCGGGACAGAACTCTTCTACGGTTAATGGCATCGACTTGAAATTTGGTATGCAAATGTAGTTTGGGTGACAATGCAAGTAAAGGTGACAAAATGTACAGTCTGCAAAAAAGCTTGTGTAAAAAAATATTTTTTTATCAAAAACTTATTCATTAATCAAATCAAATTAATATCGTAACCTAACCATTTATAAAACTTGAAAAACCCCCGACATTGTAATTTCAAAGATCAATATTTCAAAAACGGCAGAATTGATTTTAATTAAATGCTCGTATAATTAAGAATAACAGCAAAGAAACTCTTGAAATAGGTCCACCCGTTTGAGAGCTACGATCTCACTGACAGACAGAGACATATTGGCGTCAAACTTGTAACTCCCCTTTTTTTGCGTCGGGGGTTAAAAAAATATAAAAAAAATAACCGACTGCAAAAACCCATTGAATATAATTTTCTACCAGTTTGTAATGTCTTTGTACTGCTTTTGGTGATCAATAAAGAATATTTGTATAGTATTGTATTGTACGAAAAAAAAAAATTTAATCGATTCGTAAATGATGGAATTCTGTGGTTAACCAATAAAAAAAATACAACCGAATAGATAACCTCCTCCTTTTTCAGGGTTCCGTAGTCAACTAGGAACCCTTATAGTTTCGCCATTTCTGACCATCTGTCTGTCCGTCCGCGGCTAAGCTCAGACACCGTAAGCGTAAGTATTAGAATTTTAGAAAGCTGTAATTTGGCATGAATATACATATCAGTCACGCCGACAAAGTGGTAAAATAAAAAAAATTGTAGGGTACCTCCCATAGACGTATAGTGGAGGTGATTTGTTTTTTCTCGACCTTATAGTGTGGGGTATCGTTGAATAGGTATTTTAAAACCATTGCGAGGTTTAACTGGACGATTTTTCGATTGAGTGATCTGTTTGCAAAATATTCAACTTTAAAGTGGAAATTTTCATTAAAATCGAGTGCGCCCCCCCCCCTCTAAAATCTAATGTTGGGTGGAAAATTTAAAAAAAAAATCAGGATGGTAGTAAGTACTTACATCAAAAGGAAAATTATAACGGCTAAAATTTCTTGACAAGTATTAGTAATTTAAGAGTACTTACCTACCTAAATAGCAGCCTGAGGTATAAAATATATTTACGTAAACTTGGAAGATTCCGTACACAATACGAAATCCTTAGAAAAATAATACTTGATTTTTCATCGTAATGGCTACGAAAATCTATCTTGGGCGTGTCCGACACGCTCTTGGCCGGTTTTTTAAAAGTCTGTTAAAAATTAAGTAAACTAGTCATAAACATATCAAATTCAGAGTGTATATAATGCCAAAAGTTCACTGCCTAGACATTTTAGTTAGTTGACACCGGGAACGTTACTTGAATGCATGCTAGGTAGAGTAGCCTAACAGAATTCACTAACAACTTGGCTATGGCTACCGTCTTCTACGGGGATAATGTCCGTTACATGCCAAACCTCAGCAGCGGCGGTTACGAGAAAATGCATCGAGATTTTGCGCGAAAATTCAGCGTTAAGTTTGCTAAGTGTAAATAAAACGTGTGTTCTATGTGGGCTAAGCTAATCTACCTAATTAAACAGCCTGTGAAATAGTGCTAAGTTGTGCGTGCGTGTGTTTGTCTGATTGACAAATACGTGACTGTGTCGGATTCGGCGGTTTCCGTTCTGTTGATGTTAGAGTTTCGGTTTTGTTGTGAAGGAAATTTAGAGTGGTAGGTATTGTATCATAAATAATTATTATATGAACCAGGTGGTTCGTATGCCTTCTATTTTACGTACGTAAACATTCAGCGTTTATTTTTGCACTAATAGTAATTAATATTTTTAAGCATATTATCAGAGGTGATGCTTAATAAAGAAGAATAGAAATAGCTTCCTTACGCAAACGAAGCTGATAAAAAAATCTACGTTCCATAGATTTTAATTCAATGGTGTGTAGTGTGTGAAGTTCCCAATCTGCACTGGGCCCGAGTGGGAACTACGGCTCAAGCCCTCTCATTCTTAGAGCAGGCTTGTTCACAGCAGTGGGACGTATATAGACCGTGATGTTGAAGCTAAGAATATTGTACGAGATACAAGATTTCTTGTAACTGTACAAACACTTCTCCATGTATATAGTTACTTTAAAGTATCTAATAAGTAGATACAAATACATTAGGTACCTATACATACATCACCTGCTTGCCTAACTTATCTACGTTTTATTTATTATATGCATACATAATTTGATGCAATTAAGATTGTTCACAGGCTTGTGTAGTGAGAATAATTCCAAACTCTTACTCCATCCAAGCGTTTATGTACTTACCGAAAAAAAGTTTCTTTCACGACACGAGCCCATTTGAAGTTCGCTTTGTTGCCAAACGCTATCTCCCAGACTATACCAGGTGTGCACTGGAAACAATCGGGCTTCATTAAGGCAAACAAATCGGAGAGTTTTTCTCATATCGCTCAACAATAGGTAGTTGGAACGCTTGTGATTTCACGAGGTCGCATGTTTTAAAGTTGTATTTATTCACGTAACACTTCTTCCTCGAATGTAGAGACTGAATTAAAACGCTCAAACTTTTTAAATCTGGTTTTTGTTGTGTATAGGTAAAAATAAATAATGAGGGTTCTTGACAAGTGAAATGTCGCTAGATGCCTTTAGTATCGAGAGGTTCATTTGACGTTATTATTATTATCTGTATTTATTTTTATTCTAAGATTAGGTTTTTATAAAAGTTATAAAAAATAAAATACAAAAAGTACAAACAAAATAAAAATATTATAAAAACTTAACCTATTTTGCCGCCGGTAACGGGGCAGGGCCCAAGCTGGTGGTCAGGGCCGCAGAGATGAGGAACCTCCGGACGATGCGTGCTGTGTCCAGAAGTACTTTTATTATTATTATTTACCCTTGTGGTGTCGGGTTAGAATTACACCTCTCCATTTCTTCCGTGGATGTCGTAAGAAGCGACTGAGGATTATAGGTTAAGGTATACCGTAGGAGACAGGCTAGCAACCTGTCACTATTGTACCGTTTTTGCCAAACTCAAAACCTAAAATTGCTAAAAGTGGCTCCGCGGCGGTAACGTTTCGTGTGCTCTACCTACCCTATTTGGGAATACAGGCGTGATGTTTGTGTGTATTATTTATTAGTCTTGCATGTGATTGGCTAATTAGCCACTAGTCTTGCTTGTGATTGGCTAATTAGTTATTTAACCAATCACAAAAGTGACGCAAATGTCAATGTTATCAAACGAACCTCTTGATACTAGCGCCAACTAGTCTGTCACAGAAACCCACATTGCTTCAAATTATCTTTTAAGGATCCAAAATGTTGGCTCGGCCTCAGCAGAAGATCTCAAACGTCACTATCCTCCTGAGTCCTGACATTTTTTAACAAACTTAATGCTTAAGACCTTGACGTGGTTGACCTGCTTTGTTATTTTGGATCATAGGTCAGAGGTGTTCATTACTTTTGTTTATCCAGCGAACAGTGATGGGCATACGGGTACGCGACCCCGGCCTACTTGAGCTACTTTCATCTACCCAACTTTCCTCTCCATGGCGATAGTATCCAAAACCCCTTTATCCTTTCTTCTCCCAATCTTCCTTCATACTCTGGTGGGCTTCCCAGCTTTAGCTCCTTAGTTTTGAACCACCTAGAAGAAGGAAAACTTCGAAATAAAACCCGGGATGGTATCTCCGTAGATGCCTGCATCCAAGTCCCCTTCTAATCGTAGCGGTTACCCGTTCCATTAGGCCCAGGGGGGCAAGGACGAGAGAGTGCACCTGCGTTTGCGCGAACGCTTGTGCACTATAATATTTCCTGCGCAATCCGACTGCTTTCGACTAAAGGACTTCGAACATGACTTAAGACCTGTGGCGATGGGCAGAATCAGAGGGGTCTGGTTGTGATGCTAACTGGGCTGTGGATAATGTCTGCACACAGGCGGCTTTGGGAGAGTGGTCGCTTCTGCACTGCACTGGGTTAACAGTGTGGATTCGGCAGCACCCTAAGTGACGAAGCAGCCCTTTTCAGGGAGGCCCTGCTTCCCCCGCTCAGCCGGGGAGGGGACTAGAAAAGGTGTCCCAAAAAAGGTTTAACCCATTAATCACGGAAGTAGTAACCACGGCTGCTTCTGCATCACTTCTAACGTGGTCGAAATAACAAGAATAAAAACCGAAACGCAAAAATTAAGGAATATGACATGACTTTTGGTGCGTGGAATGTTCGAACCCTCCTTGATCGCGAAGGTAATCAGTGTCCAGAGCGCAAGACTGCCGTTGTGGCCCGCGAACTCCAACGCTACGATGTAGATATCGCTGCGCTCAGTGAAACGCATCTGGCTGACGAAGGAGAATTGTCTGAACATCGAGGCGGGTATACTTTCTTTTGGAAAGGTACTCCTGTTTCGGAAATGAGGCGGTCTGGTGTTGGTTTCGCGATCAAAAATAGTATCGCTAGTAAAATGGAGGAGTGTCCTATTCACATCTCGGACCGTGTAACTACGCTGCGCCTACACTTAGATAATAACAACTATCTAAACATTATCGGGATCTATGCGCCAACAATGCAAAGGGATGATAGCACTAAGGACAAGTTTTATGAAGAACTCGCACAAACCCTCTCTAAGATTCGACCCAGGGAGCAAATTTTACTGTTAGGCGATTTCAATGCGAGAGTTGGACGTGAGTGTGAAGCTTGGCCTAAGGTTTTGGGACGGCATGGTGTTGGTAATATGAACAGTAACGGGCTGCTGTTATTGACACTCTGTGCTAAATTTGATCTGGCTATTACCAATACCATGTTTAGACTCCCCGCTAAATATAAGACTACGTGGATGCATCCCAGGTCAAAGCACTGGCACTTAATAGACTATGCTATAGTTAGGCAAAAAGATATTTCCCAAGTCCATATCACTCGCGTCATGCGGGGTGCTCACTGTTGGAGCGATCACAGGCTTGTTATTACTAAATTGCATCTCCGTCTTCACACGCCACGCAGGTCTCAAGGCGTCAAACCTGAGCGTCTAGACATAGACAAACTTCAAGTACTAGAGACTAGAAAGAGCTATGCTCAGGCAGTCAGTAGTGCAATTGAGAACTTAGACTACGATAACGTTGACCCTCTTGTTAACTGGCAAGTTGTTTCGTCAACCTTAGTCAGTACTGCTTCAGAACTAATAGGTGTAAAATCCTACCGTCACGAGGATTGGTTTGACGATAACGACACAGTACTGGCTGAAGCGTTGAGGGTACATCGTGGTCTCCTGCGTTTGCATAGAACTGACCAAGCCGATGCAGTCAAGCGTAGTGGTGCTCTTCTACGGAGAAAAGTTAGAGAAGCTAAAGATAAATGGTGGCGCGATAAGGCTGCGCGCATACAGTGGCTCTCAGACACGAACCAGCTAGGTGAATTTTACAACGAAATCCGTAACCTTGTTGGTACAGCAAAACGTAGTTCAGTACCGTTAAAGTCTTCTGATGGGTCTCTATTGCTTACCAATAAGCCAGATATACTTAAAAGGTGGGCAGAGCATTTCAATACCTTGTTGAATGTTGATCGAGCTGCAGATCTGCAGCATATTGAATCCATGACAGCACTACCTACCGAAATCGGGCTGGATGAGCCACTGTCGTTGCGTGAGGTCACTGCTGCTATCCAGCAACAGCAAAATAAGAAAGCGGTGGGCATAGATAATGTACCTGGAGAGTTACTCAAATACGGAGGAGAGGAATTACACAAAGCGATCTGGAAGTTGTTTACGAAGATGTGGGATGATGAAAAAGTACCTACGGACTTTCGAGTCTCCCGCATTTGCTCGTTGTACAAAAACAAAGGTGATCGCTCGGACTGCAATTCGTACAGGGGCATATCTCTTTTAACTACTCCAGGAAAAGTCTTTGCCCGAATCCTACTTAACCGCTTGATGTCACTATCGGAAAACATCTTGCCTGAAACTCAGTTTGGTTTCCGACCTGAAAGAGGCACCTGTGACGCTATTTTCTCTTTACGTCAACTACAAGAGAAAAGCAGAGAACAAGGTCAACCAATGATCCTATGTTTTGTTGACCTTGAGAAAGCTTTCGATAGTGTGCCTCGTGAAGCCTTATGGGTTGTACTAGCGAAACTGGGATGCACGGATAGGTTTGTGAGAGTGATCCGACTACTACATGACGGTATGCAGTGTTGCGTTAGTCTCAATGGTGAACAATCAGAGTTCTTTTCTGTAAGTTGTGGTGTTAAGCAGGGATGCGTGCTTGCACCGACCTTGTTTGCCTTATACTTTGCAGTAGTAGTTCGGGATGCATTGCAAACTTTGTCTGAAGGTATCCGTATTCGCTGGCGCACCGATGGTGGCTTGTTCAACTTGGCTAGATTTAAGGCCAGCACCAAAGTGTTGCACGGTCTGATTACGGAGATGATGTATGCAGATGATTTGTGTTTTGTGACGGAATCCCAGGAAGCTCTACAACAGCTTATGATGAGTCTGAATGAGTCGTGTCGAAGATTTGGTCTTAAAATAAGTGTGAAAAAGACGGAAGTAATGGCCTTAGACACTATGACTAATCCGAGAATCGACATAAAGCTTGGTCAAAGTTCACTAAAGCAGGTAGAGCAATTCAAATATCTGGGAAGCATGATAACATCAAAGTGCCACCTTGACAGCGAAGTCAACTGCAGAGTGGGAGCAGCTGCAGCAGCTTTTGGCAAACTTCGCTCCAGGGTGTTTCGTTCACATGACATAAAACTCTCCACCAAGATAGCTGTGTACATGGCGATAATTCTGCCAAATCTTCTCTATGCCTCCGAGACGTGGTGCCTGTATCGTAAGCATATCCGCCTGTTAGATGGGTTCCATCTGAGATGCCTCCGAGACATTATGGGTATCAAGTGGTCCGATCGCGTTAGGAACACGGAGATCCTAAAGCGTGCTGGTGTCTCGGGGATGGAGGCTTATTTGATGCGGCGGCAGTTGCGATGGTGTGGGCACGTCTTTCGTATGCCAGACGAGAGAGTCGCAAAGCGCATCTTTTATTCTGAACTGCAAGATGGCAAGCGGAAACAAGGCGGTCAAATGTTGCGGTACAAAGATGTGCTAAAGCGACATATGAAGAGAGTCGACATAGACCCGTCACATTGGGAGAATTTGGCAGGGAATCGCTCTCAGTGGAGGCGAGCCGTGCATGTAAGGGTGAGCGAGTTTGAGGCAAGGCGACGGAGCGAGCTCGATGCGAAGCGAGACGAGCTTAAGGCCAGACCACCTGCGGCCATATTCTACAATTACGTCGGAGGGGTGCTGACGTGCAGTGACTGCAGTCGCACATTCACTGCCAAGATCGGATACGTCAGTCACCTGAGAGCACACCAGCGCCGCTCTCAGCAGTAGGAAGTAGTCACTGTAGCCGAATACGGCCGGGAGATTATTATTATTTTGGATATTATTACAAAATTCTTAGAAAGAAGGTAAGCGATCTTGACGTGTCTTTTTATTGAAAAACACTTTTGAAAAATAAGTCACAGCAAATATGTAACAGTTAGCAAGGACATATGATCATTTACATGCTTTTGGTATCATAAGTAATACTTAGTTACTGTTTTTTTAAAACGTTTTTCAATAAAAAGATTCGTCAAGATTGTTTACCCTAATCCCAAAAAAAATTAAGTATAACATTGAAACTCGGAGGCCGTGCTAGCAGCTGAGTGCGAGCCGTCTCTGCCAAATCTTTCAGAGCTTTTTATATCATACTTCGCTTAGCAAATTGACACCGCCATACAATGTAAAAATGTTGCCAGCGCTTGCATTGGCTTAGGGCAAATATATTCTGTGGGTAATTTTATTGAGGTGGGTACAAGCTTAGATTTTTTTACTGTTATAAAGAATGTATAAACTCATATTATTTTAAGATCAGAATAAATCATGACATTAATAATTATAAATGTGACGTTAATTATTACTGCTTTTATTATATAATGTTTTAAACTTTCGGGATTCTCACTCATAGTCATACATAACCAATATATTTTGAGACTTAGGGGCTGTTTCAGCACCCATTGATTAGTGTTAACTGACTGTTATATGTGATGCCGTCTCTATTTATTTTGTTTGAATAGACGGAGACGGCATCACATTTAACATTCAGTTAACACTAATCAATGGATGGTGAAACAGCCCCTTAATCACGACTACTAAATTTATTGTTAAAAATATCGCCACGTTTCGACCAGATTGCAGCGGCCTTTAACAATAGAGTTGACTTAAACAATAATAAGAAGCCGTGGTGGCCGAGTGGTTTGACCCACAGAGTACCTTTTTTATATATACTGAGTTTGACCTATGGCCTCTCAAGCAGAGGATCGCGGGTTCAAACCCCTGCTCGCACCTCTGTTTTTCGAAATTCATGTGCGGAATTTCATTTGAAATTTACTACGAGCTCTACGGTGAAGGAAAACATCGTGAGGAAACCTGCACAAACCTGCGAAGCAATTCAACGGTGTGTGTGAAGTTCCCAATCCGGACTGGGCCCGCGTGGGGACTGCTGCCCAAGCCCTCTCATTCTGAGAGGAGGCCTGTGCCCAGCAGTGGGACTTATATAGCCTGGGATGATGATGATAAACAATAATTAAAGTAAGTAGTCCGAATTAAGTATCTAAATATATTACTTACGCTTTTATTATATTTCAAAGGTTAAATATCATAGGAAACATGTAGAAGTTACAATATTTTCCACTGAACTCAGCTTATTCAATGGTAGCAAAGTAAAAAAAAAAAGGTAAATAGTACCTCCTGCTATATTTTTCTTGAGGAAAAAAGAGAAAGAAGCAAAGTTATTTATTATCCCTTAAATATAGATGGGAAGTGTAAAGTTCCGATCGTGTACATTATAGTGCGGGACTGACGGATCGCTCCCCTGGGTGAGCTGAAGACTCCATGTCGCATCTACTCAGGGAAACTACTGGCCCAGGTCAATGTAACTTGAAATAGGTTTTTCTAGCAATAGAAAAAAAAACATAATCGAAAGGTTACAATTATAAACTAGCATGAATGTAAGGCCTGAAGTATAAATAATGAATAAATATCACGGGACAATTCACACCAATTGACCTAGTCCAAAGTAAGCTTAGCAAAGCTTGTGTTATGGGTACTAAGCAACGGATTAATATAATGATATAGATAGATACATACTTAAATACATATTAAACACCCAAGACCCGAGAACAAACATTCGTATTTCCCCTCCCGTGATCCCGGGACCTCAAGCTTCGTAGTCAGGTCGTTCGAAAATTGGTCTTACTACATTTTTAGAGTTCCGGAGCCAAAATGGCAAAAACAGAACCCTTATAGTTTCGTCAAGTCCGTCTGTCTGTCTGTCCCTCCGTCCGTATGTCACAGGCATTTTACTCGAAAACTACAATATGTATATCAATGAAATTTGGATTACCGATGTCTTGTTTTAAGTTTTCTAGTTTAGGGTGATTTATATTACCTACAAGGTATGTTTTTTAGGGATTATGTTAAATTAAAATAAACATTATTATTTTGTTGTATATACATACTTATTAGTGCCATGATTATAGTTGTATCAATTAATAAATATTTTCGAAACCGAAACTTTCACTATGCAATCGAAACTTCAGTTCCAAAATATTAAAAAACCACTGCACCACTGATTCACTTATCGTAATTTCAGCCAAGTTGACGGTAATATTGATGCTCAGCTCTTAATTGATGTGATGATGTCTTCGGTTTTAATGAGTCCTGTCACGGTCGCCACTTTTGTTTTGGATAAACAAAGGAAAGATGCAGATTCTTGATACTCTGAATTTACTTCATATTCAATACAAAATTTTATGTAATAAATAAACTAGTGATGCGCGCGTTTCGTATGGCGGTATGTCCGTTCTGTCCGTCCAACCCCCCGCTCGCCTCCTCTCCGCGCCTTCACCGCCGTCGCCTTGCGTCGTCGTTAACAAATTCAATTCTCGGTTAACAGTACCTACTCTCTGCTTTTCTACCCACGTGGGGTAATTCACCATTACCGTCTAGTAAAACCCTATATGCGAGTAAAACTAGACGCTTAATTCTCAAGCCGTGAAAATGAAAAGAGTCACTTAAATAGGTAACACATTTCCCTGAAATATAAAATGTTAGTCACGGCCGTAAGAAAAGTAAATGCTTTAACATTGTCACGGAATGGAGATTTCCTTATACTAAATTAATTGTTAAGAAGGAGCCCAAGAAACTGCTAAAGTGAAGTGACTCTTAACGGACTTGAATTAAGGTCGAAATTAATTTAATTAGGTTCATCTGAAATATTTAGTCCCTTTTGTTCAGGCTGCAGTTACGTAGTGAATGCTAATAATGTGAGGGAAAGGGCTGTTGGCTTGTTTTAAATTTATCGGATAATTAAAGTTAATTCCTTTAACTAAATTATGCAACGGGAATTATTTTATTTACTGTTTCGAGCATTTAAGGTATTTGATAATGGTTTTAAATAAACAATAGAGAAATACAGCCTTTTATTGTATTTTAAGGTAACGCGATTTTAATTAAAGTTGGTTCTAGGGAAACATAATTATTAATGTCACCTTTGTCAAGTAGTTGAATAAATCACAACTGAACCTTTTGGATCTACCCACGCGCGGTTTGCATTAGAAATAGGTTCTCCTTATTTATGTAGCCATTTCATGTTTTCATAATTTAGTTTGTAGTTGTAAGATATTTTTTGTTCTATTGTTTTGTTTTAAGTTTGCTTTCAAGTTAAAATCAAATCATTGTTACAGTTTTAATACTATTTTCTGTGAGATACACTATTCATTTTAAGCTATCCTGAGACGTGTTACTTATGTGCTAGGATAACTAAGGAACACAAAAATGTATTTAACTATTACATTTGTATGCAATTGACACATCTACACACAAACCAATTAGAAATATGAGGCCGTGAACTCAACTCCGGCGAGCAGGTGGGCTGGCTCCGCCGCACCGAGATTTTTTTCTATTCATTGCGGGTGCTGCCAGGTAACCATTGTATGGCGAGCGTTTCGGCTGCGCAATGAACAGTGAAAAAGCCAGCTGCGGTGCGGCGAGCCCAGTTGCTCGCTAGCGTCCAGTTTGCGGCCTGATAGATAAACTATTTTTCTAGACCAATTAACAACAAAGTCACAGGTTACACAAAACTTACAACAGATTCGACGAGTTTGAAAGCCCCTATGAATACCTCTCGTATTAGTAACAGTCACAGAGTACATTATCGAAACAGTTGTCAAAGAGAACCATGTACCATAATTAGAGGTGCTTTATCTGATTTCGCTTTTAATTAATGACTATTGAGTAGTCATCCTAGGAAGACTTTTGAATACATAAGTCCACTTGATCATCCTCAAATGACTATCAATACACTGGGTCTCGTGAAATAAGACCGCACACTCGCAGATTGAAAGGGGAACGCTGTAGTCGCGCCGCAGAATGTTTGAACTGTCGTTGAAAACTTTTAGTCTAACTGCAGCCAACAGATTTACACCAGTAAGACAAGAGAAAAACGGCTAAAGTTAACACTTAAATCTAAGAAACTTGTTTATTTACTTGAAACTGTTTTTATAGTCAACGTATGGAAATAATTTATCATTAAATACTTACCAATCATTAACTGACACTTGTGACTATGGAACAGTTCTCCAAAACAACAAGTGGCAAGAGATGTCTTTGTAGGCAGGTCACCTGGTTTATTAAATGAGCAATCTATTTTTTTTTTTCTAATGTTAGCTTTTTTTCGTTATTTATGTTTAATAGGACCATTTTAACCTTGTTTAACAGTTTTATTATTTTTAATTCGTGCGTTACACCTACTTTTCACAATTGACCTTATCAAATAACGTTACAAACTATTTCTTAATTAGCTTTTGCCCGCGACTTCGCTCGCGCTGGATTGGTATCTAGTTTAAAGCTATTTCGATTCCACAGGAACCATACATTATTTTGGGATAAAAGGTAGCCTAAATGTTAATCCAGGGCATATATTACCTATATGCCAAATTAATGCAAATCCGTTCAGTAGTTTTTACGTGAAAGAGTAACAAGCATCCAAACATCCACCCATATAAACTTTCGCGATTATAATATTAGTAAGATAAATAAAGAATACTTTGTTGTCAAGCAGCAACTTTATTGTTTTATTTTAAATACGTTATACATATGCAAAAGTGTCAAATGTCATCAGTGCGTACACTATAACAAAGGTCTAATCTTTCCTAATTTTTACATTCGTGTAATAAGTATTAGTTACAGTACTGTTTCACAGCTGTGTTCTACAAAATCGGCGCAATCCGGCCTTTCTTCAAGCGTGAACAGCATCAAGAGACCGCGTCGTGTTTAAAACATCGAATAGATGGACTAGTTCGATTGCTCCGTGTTTGGTTTGGACTTGGCCTCTTTGACTTATTCTGCGAATCCTTATTGACTTTGTTTTATTTCGCTTTTTTCCGCTTTATTTCGCTTTTTTCTTTCCCCAAAGTCTACAAAACGATTAAATAATTCTATTTTTAAAGCATCAAAATTCCTTTCAGGCTAATGAACAATATTTTTTCGTAATTACCTTAAGCGCGTTAATTTATTTAGAAAGCGAGCTTAATGTGTACAAGTTTGCTCGTAGCTGGCTCTAATTTGCTCGGCTTTAGAGCAAAGACGTGTTTCCATATAGAGCGCGAAGATTCCTGGGGAGTTATTTAACTAATTTTATATGCGGTGCAAGTTTTAACCCCACTACCATGTGTTTGCGTTAGAGTTGTCGCGAGAACATCGTAGCGTAGGAGGTACGGGTTAAGATGGATCACTTCGAGGGAATTGTCCCAGTGTGCTTTTGTAAACTGTCTCTACTCGTAAAACTGGTATTTAGTTTAGTAATTTGGCTTTTCCATAGTCGAGTAAAAACTGTATTAAAAGACTAATAAATTAACAGACTTGTGTGAGGGAGACTGGTGCCCGAACTAAGAAAATTTTCAGATTTTTTTTAATGATTTGATTGATTGATTTTTCATAATAACCTGTAGAACTCTGTAAATTACATTAGGTTTCTTTTTAGCAATACTATTGTTGTGTCTTGTGTTGTGAATAAATGTATTTTCTTTCTTTCTTTTTCTTTCAATTTTTATCATTTTTTTGAATTCAGAAATAAAAAAAGTTATGACAAACATTATGTACCTACACTACACCTTTCAACAATTATGCGAGCCGTTACGGACCCATTTTTTTGATACTCACTGACAATCTGATGTAAACACCTGATTTTTGGCAGACATATTCCTTCATAGTCATAAAGATCAAGACGGGAATTTCAAAAATTCCCGCAAAATAGCGTGTAAATAGTAGATTGTACAACAAGAGCATAAAACGAGCCATTTTACCCAAGACGTTCATATAGTCACCCGAGCCGGTGGGTACAGCGAGCGTGGATAGACACGTCGAGGGTAAAATGGGTTTAACGCTCGAGTTTTATACACTGCTTTTCACTTTGATTGCGAGGAAATGAAATAGCAACAGTGGAAACAATTGTTCACTTACTATATACCATATATATTGCCATGCATTACTATAATAATATAGTTATATTTTTGTAGTTTTATTGTTTTTTTTTATTGATTTTTAGTTTTATATAAATTGAAAAAAACTTTTTTGTTTGATTGATGATTTTTTGAAGATTTTACTTTATGCGCTAGAGCATAAAAAGTCATTTTATGTCGTCTAGATCCAGCATAAACGCAAACTTGAGCATGGGAAGTGAAAAAGATTTTTTAACGCTATATTACTACTTAGCTATACCTATGGCAACGTCAAGGCAAGGCAAGGGCAGTTTAACCGCGCGCAACAATAATATTGTAATTTCTTTGTGTTGTGTAGGTATATTTAATTTTATTCTTTGGTTTTCACGGCTAATACACGTGGCTTATTTTTATGAAAACGCCATAGGTACGCTAATTTCACACTGGAAATGTTCATGTTTCATGCGATAAATGAAATCAACGCGGGTGGAAAGCTCCATGGTTATACAGAATCAGTTTTAGTTTTTCAGTTAACGCGCGTTATTATAGTTGTTACCTAGAAATGATGATGATTATGTCCTCCCAGACGTATCAATCGACGGTGAGACCCTATGCAAGAGCATGGGCCCGAGCATGACTAGCAAATACAAACTTGATTTTGAAAGCAAGATCTGCGGTGAAAACTACCTAGAATATACCTACTGTTATCAGTCCACTGTTGGACACAGACCTCTCCCAAAGCACGCCGCTGAGCTCGATCATCAGTTCTCCTACTCCAATCCCACACCACGTTGAAAAGGTTAATAATAGGATCAAATAAAGCCTAATATGGGCAATCATAAAAACTCATAAATAGTTTTGAAACATTGGTATTACGGGTGATTTGATTTCGAATAATAGTCGTCACGGTACCGTTTAAACAGTTTATTGCTCTAGATAAGGGTTTACATATATTTTTGCCGCTTTTTCAGAAGTGATGAATCTTACGTTGCTTTATCTTTGCTTCAGAACAGAACGATGAAGACGGCAAGTCAAACTAGCGCACCCTTCGGAATTAGCTCTGCAAATCCGCCCGTTGGCGTACAAATAAACGTTTGACTTTTTAACTCCAAGTTTGGTTAGCAACTAGGGCACGGAATTCGATGTTAGACTGACTGCTTACAAGAATATACAATGATAACTAATTGAGGCAAAGAAATGTAAATGGAATTTTCGTCCCGTTTTACTTAGTCGTCTAAAGTACTTGTAAATGAACAAATTATTTAATTAAAAAACACACAAACACACACAAAGATCACGCGCGTGTATCCCCAAATGGGGTAGGCAGAGCACACGAAACATTACCGCTTCGGGGCCACTTTTAGCAGTTTTAGGTTTTAAGTTTGACAAAAACGGTACAATAGTGACAGGTTGCTAGCCTGTCGCCTACGGTATACCTTAACCTAAGTATATCCTCAGTCGCCTCTTACGACATCCACGGAAGAAATAGAGAGGTGTAATTCTAACCCGACACCACACGGGTCAAAACGGGTCGGGATGAAAAAACAATGACAAACATATTGTAAAAATGCTATGTCGTTCTGAAAATAGCGCATAATTTTAAATGCACAGTGACTTCGTACAAAACAGCAGTCGTGATCATAAATTATCCAGGCATAATAAAGGCCAAAATAGGAGAATCCTGCAAAGAATAGTAGCAACAAGGAGCGTATTATTCAGTGTCACTAACGGGACGCGTCTTGTAATATATGTTTTAATAAAAGGGTTTCAATTCGCGCCCGTACATAGATCACACGGAGAAACCCGAAGTATCAATAATATCGAAAAAGATCTTCAATTTATTATTCATTGAAGTCGCTGGGCGGGGCGGGCCGCTCTATAAATCCAGGGATAGCCACTAAATCATCGTTTGCAGGCGGAAGGACGTGTGCGGGCGCAATTTTCATTCTTTATTCCTTTCGATGTTTACGAATGGAAATATAGCGATCAGATCTATGTTTCATAATTGTTGTTTGTCATACATGGTTTCGTCGAATGCCGCAATAAAGAAACTTATTTACATTATTGACAAAAAATTTAAACTATGTTTAAAGAACAATCCCTTTTATACAGCTTATAGTTGACAGGCATAGTTGCAGCAGGGTTGTAGGCTATTTTACAAACGAATTCTTGGATAAAAAAATGGTTGTCACAAAACTACAATACTTTTAAAACCTAACTTTTAACACCCCACGCATGAGATTGACGAGAAAAAAACCCAAGTTACGCTTACGTTGACGGCCAAAAATTATCTTACGAAATTTTGTTTTACCTCTTTGTCGACGTGATTATTATTTATATTGTACTTGTATGCTAAGTTAAATTCGTAGCAGGTAAAGCATAAGTTTTTGAGCTAAAGCGCAAACGGATGGGCAACGGTGAACCTGTAAGAATTCCGTTTTTGTCATTTTGAATAGAACACTAACATGCGTTTCAATTAATAAAGGGATTGTATTTATTAATAGTAAATGCTTATTATATTTAACAAAAAATCTGACCACTATCTAATTAACTTTACCAAAAAGATATATTCCGATAAACAAACGCCAATTTTACTCGACCCAGCTAGCTCTTTGTGTATTCTTACTAAGCTATATTTCTTAGAGTCACATCCTCACCAGATCACATGTCCCTCGTCGACACTTTACTTAGGTCGCATCGGGTCGACAAAGCCTGACCTTCGCACGCGGTATTATACCCAATCCATGCATTAACAATGTATTCAGAGGCCTAAACAAAGAGAAGCAGGTGGATCGCGGCGAACGCTACACCCACTGAAAGATTCCATAAAAACTGTACCAGTACCCTCGTCACGTTCCGACATCTTATTTATCTAGTCACGGCCAAAATCATTGTTTCCTTTTTTCGCTGTCTGTTCGCAAAAACACGCCTTATTACTGCCAGTGGCTAACTGCTGGGTCTATTGTCCCCGATCCTTGTGTGTGACGTCCCTGCCCTTACAATGCTGGGAAAATGTCTCTGGACAAGAAATGGCCATTTATTCATCAGTTTTCTGCACTCGTTTCGTGGTTAATGACGGTTCGCCTAATTGAATCGGTTGAAATAGGCGGGGGTCACTGTTTTACTATGTTCAAGCATCAAATGCAAAGTTAAATAACACAAGATTGGAAGGATTTTCTCGTTGTAAAAAAATATAATCCATTTTCTTTGATCTCAATTACCTTTTACTGATATTAAAGATAATAACCGTAAGATAGGCTTTATGATATATATTCGATTTCAGCCTTTCTTATTGGTTATACTATAAAAGCTACCTTCATACTGAATTTCTAGTTTCTAGGGCAACTGGAAGTACCGTTATTGGTTTTGATTTTCCGGCAATTTGAATGACACATCTTTTTGCAGGTGGTAGGACCTTGTGCAAGGTCCGCCCGGATTGCTACCACCATCTTGCTCGCTGATCCTGCCGTGAAGCAGCAGTGCTTGCACTGTTGTGTTTCAGCGGGGAGAGTAAGACAGCCGGTGAAATTACTGGCACTTGAGGTATCCCATCTTAGGCCTCTAGGTCAGATGTTTATGGGCGGTGGTGATCTCTTACCATCAGGACACCCACTTGCTCGTGTGCCATCCATTAAAAAAAAAGGGTTTCCGTACAAAAAAAACGGAACCATTATAGGATTATTCGTGCGTCTAACAGCCAATTTGTTCCGAATCTACTGGACCAAATCAGGTGAAATTTGGTAAGATGGTGTTAATCCTATGACCCAAACACATATGTGCAAAGTAAATAAATGTATATTTATTAAAATAAGGGTCATTTTCGGAGGACAACTTAGGAAATAAAAAAAAGTTTTGCAAATCTTACTGTGTCATACTCGTAGGTATTATATGAAATTAAAGGGCTCGTTATGAGGATGTAAAAAATATTTTTGTTATTATTGTAAAAAAAATAGTTTTGATTTTATTCATGAAAGAAGACAAAAATTGACCAGCCCCTCCCCTCTCCTCTCCGAAACTACTGAGCCTAAAATTTTGAAAAAAAAAATATACAAAATATAGTGCATTGCTTGTAGATTATAGGAAAACCTTTAAGAGTTCTATCGAGTGAAAAATAAAGTGGTAAACTCAATTTAATAGTTTCACTTACGGAAAATAGTTCAATAAAACACCACTAGATAGCGCTAGTAGTAGTTAACTCGCGCCTTACTCAGAGGATTTCAAATGGATATTTTGTATTAATTTAAAAAAAAACACGGTCAAAATATTTATAAAAAAATAGAGCAACACATTTGACTTCGGCATTGTACGGAACCCTCTCCACGCGAGTTCAACTCAAATTTGGCCGGTTTTTTTAATGACGCTATCTTTTGATTGCGTTGACATTAGATGTTTTATTTTTTAACTGCTTCCAGGGGTAGCAGACCTGTCAGTATATTGATTATTCATTTTAGCTTAATATCTCCACGCGATTGTGAGAAAAGAGTCGTGACAGACGGATTGACGTACCTGCTTACATATTGGAATGACTACTTATATACCTAGAACCTACCTGATATTCTAATTCTCCTGGTGTGTTAAAAAATGTCAGGACTCAGGATAAGGGCCACTTCAATTTAACCGGTAAAATTAAATCAAAAATACGTTTGCGTTTAATGGAATACAATTTTGAATGAACAGTACATTGCTGTAGGTAGAGGCTCGAAAGTAAGTAATAGACGAACGAGTTAGTTTGAAGACCGACCCGAAGGCGAGGCCTTCGATAATACGAGTTCATCTATAGCACTTTTGGCCGAGACTAATAAACATTGTGCTTTTCACGATCACTGCGAGGGAATAAAAATATTTATCACAAAACAAACAATAAGAATCCAATGACTGTGTTGCTCCCGCCGTGTGACACTCTTTACCGGCCCGGATAATACCGACATGGAATTACAGATATTGTAAAACTCATAATATCAGTTTATCACGATTTTGTATGAGCGTTTACAGGAATAATGCGGTCGGTATTATTCGGGTCGGTAAAAAGTGTCACCCATCCCGCCGATTTTAGTTTTTCTTTTGTGACATTTTTTTTTAAACTAGTCCATTCTTTGTGGCCAGTACGCAACCACATATTTAAAAAATCAAAACGTCATCCTCGTCATGTCTGACCCAAGTCTATGACCTGCTGCGACACTATGGCGTTTTTTCATACTTAAAAAAATTAAAGCATTTTGTGCTTATTATGCGTTTAAGAAAAAAAAACACCCCATAAAAATCATTAATGTCGCATTCTCATTGGTCAATTGAATTTCACATGCAGCAACCGATTACTTTCTTTTGATTGATCCAATTGTCGTTTCAGCACGCCAAGAATGAAATTCAGAAATTATATTCTAAAAAGTCGTATCGTATTATATTGATACGACCTGTTTTCGTAATGTGTTACATTGTTGTCGTGTTTTGAGAGCCATAAATGAGTCGGCTCATACCTATATCTATATGTATAGGCAGTTTTGGGTACTGGATTTAGCTTATCTATGGCCACATTTTCGAGCAGTGTCGTGAAAAAGTATTTGTACTGCGTTATATTGTATTAATAAAATCATTTTTAGACAAGGAATGTAATAAAGAATTATATTTATTAGTAAATAGAGAAAACCCCCGACTAAAAAAAACGCCAGCAAAAATAATAAAAAAACGCCTATAAAACGCCGCCAAAAAAGACAACTAAAAAGTAAAAAATAATTATGCACAACCTAGCTGTTGCCCTCGGCTTCATCTGCGAAGAATTCTTTTATCCCTATCCCGCGGGGACTATGCTGATTTCCCGCAAAATTAGCCTAAGTTAATTTAGTATCTAGTAATATTTTTTTATCTAAGCGTCGTCGGTGTCGGGGGACCGCTAGGTTAACAGGAAACTAAAGTACATATGTTGTATTTTTTAAAGTAATATTTATTTTTTAAAGTATAAGAACCATCGCTAGAAAACCTGCTTTCAAATAAAAAAACCGCATTCAAATCGGTCCACCCGTTTCAGAGCTACGGTGCCACATAGCGGTCAAACTCATAACACCCCTCTTTTTGCGTCGGGGGTTAATAATTCACGTGGCCCTTAGTTTCTTTTGAGCAGTATATATCAGTGAAAAAATTCAAGCTTCTTCCACTGCTCTGTTGACCTAAAACCGATACAAACTTATTTCACGGCTTATTTTCTAAAATTTCATCGTACTCCCATCAATCATGATATTATTTACGGACCTCGTGTAAACTTTCGACATCCTAATTAAAATTAATATGGCCGAGTCTGGTGAGAACTAATTAATGCTTCGGCAATAGGTGTCAATAAGAATGAACTAATAATACTTACCATATTCAAAATTAGTGATTATATTAATAAAATATCCTTTCGGGTGTCAGCGCCATATGTGAAACTAACCGTCAGGTGCCTTGGCAATTTTGCAAAAATTACCGCGAAGTGTCATAGCCATCCATGATGGTTTTTGCAAAGACGCGAATTTTACAAAAATACCACAAAAAAATGTTGTACATTATTATGTTGCTCATTAATTATCAGAATAAGGTTTTTTTTACTCATTTAAGTACATACAGTTCTATATCTTACCTTTTATCATACCTTCAAGTCTTAAGAGACAGCTTGTTCACCAAACAACTGAATCTTTGTAAACTAACAACATTTTACAAAAGTGTTTCTTAGTTCCGCAAAATGAGGTCATGATATTTTAAAGTGGAACCTATAGATTAATATTTACTAAGAGCTGTTAACTAGATTTACTACATCGTTCGAAATTAATTTCAACGTATTTACAGAAGAAAATGGATGAGTACGAAGTAAAAGTTTGTAGTCAATTTCAAACGATAAATTTAAATAGTAACTTGTTACAGGTAAAGTTAACAATAAAAAAATCCTTATATAACCAACCCGTATATCGTGTACAAATACAGGTTATCCTTGCCGAGACTGCATATACCGTAGTAATGTAAAGAAGGAATAAGCAGTATTAATTATCTGAAACAAAAGATGAACTAGTTACTAAATAATGCGAGAGTTTGGATGTTATTACGATCCTCTAATTTAAATGAAATTTGGTACACAGGTAAATAGTATATACGCTGGATCAACACATACTACCTAATATACAGGATACTTTTATCGTAGAAAATTTCAGTTTTTTGCGAGATCTTCGCAGACGAATTCTAATCAAAAGCCAACAGCTAATGGTTTTTTTTCTATGTAATTAGGTACTTACATTGTAAATACGAAATTTGTGAGTATGTGTGTCACTTTTTTATTGAACTACTGCTGAAAGTATTTCGATGAAATATTGAGCACATGATAGTTTATAAAATGCAGACGAAGTCTTAGACAAGAACCAGATGAAAAAAAGCTTAAAAGTAAAGCAATGAAATAAAAATCGTACGTTTTGAACTTGAAAAGCTTGCAGAAGAATTATAGGTATTTTCAACTTACAGAAGTGAAAGTGGTGAGCGAGAGTGGAAACATTTTCCCGGCTGTTATCGAGAGAGGTTTGTTGGCGCGCTCCGCGAAGAGCCGCAGACTGCTCTTAAAGTAGCGGGACTTAGCGGTCCAGTTGCAGTTGTACACGGCTGAGGAGAGAAGCTGACTCTGAAATAAAGAGAAAAAATCGCCAAATTTGCAACGTTCTGACTTGCAAACGAATAGCACTACACCGTATTGATGAAAACGTTTTTTTTTTTTTTGAGAACCCTCTGTAATTTAAGTTTCCATTTCTTTTAGTCATAGCGGCAATCTAGCGAGCAATACGGACTCTGTAGAAATGTCTACTTATTAACTTTGGTAGTGAGTAGACATCAAGAATGTTCTTTATATTTTAATATCCATACTAATATTATAAATGCGAAAATGTGTTTGCATGCTTGTGCGTCTTAAACGTCGAAACGGAGCGACGGATCGACGTGATTTTTGGCATAGTTATAGTTTATGGGCCAGAGAGTGACATAGGCTATTTTTTAAGCGCGATAACAAAATCGTGAACTCAAGCAAAATTAAAAAAAATACTCACCTTGTCCATAATGCGAGTGCCAAACCAACATGGAACCAATATTTGAATGATCATGATAAACATATAAGTGGCCAGGAATATAAAATATTGCCACGGTGCTGGCTGAAAAAAGAAGATTAATTTGGTACTGAGCACAAAAAAAAACAAATTTAAAGCTTAGATTAGATACTTACCAAGGTAAATCTGAATAAAACAACGCAAATAATACAAGAAGCCATGCTGAATTGCACGAACATTGTAAGACTAAATACATCCTCCAGTAAGTTACAAAATCTGGAAGGAATCAAAAGATTAATGAACTGAAACAATTACCTATTTTTGCCACTTCCACACTGTAAGAGCACACACAGACACAAATCACATAAACCCATCTATCACCACAGCTCATCTTCAGAGCGACACTACCGTTCAGCATGCTACCAGATGTTAGATCAAAAGATTAGTCACAATATGTATGTACTACGCACTGTTAAATTATGATAAGATTAAAATAAAATTACATACTTCCCCAGTTCATCAAAATGAACAATAGATTGCTTCAGTTTCATCATTGCTTCATCATACGCCACTGCTACTACCGTCGGTACTTCGCCAACTACTTTTCTTTCTCCTGTATTCAGCTCTTTTTCAGTTACTCTCCGCAGTTTACCATCAAGTATATCCAATTGTGATATAGCCAGAATTAATACACCCAAAATAAACGTATCAATGTTAACATTACATAACATGTGAAAATGCATACTAAGAGCTTGATACCAGTACAAAGGGTAAATAAAGGCTTGAGTTGTATTTTCTGATAAAAAAGAGTAACTGCATACAGGAAGATTCAATTTTACAGGTAAAAACAAATGAGTTATAAATGGTGATAGAATATGAGTTAAGTTTGATGTTACTGAGATAACTGCAACAATTTTCCAATACCGCACAATAAACTTCTTAGCGTCATCGATTATCTTTAACCCTTCTTCTGTTTCAGGTTGAAACATTTTGCTTTCAAGCGTATTTAATATCATCACAATTTTGTCATGCATCAAAATAAACGTAAGCACTTTAGAGGTTACAGCGAGCTCGGTAAAATAAAATATCATTTCTTCTACAAACAAATCCAGATGCCTCGGGAGATAATAAAAATTTATAGTGAAAAGAAAGTTGCAGAGAAAGACAAAAAAAGCTACAAACACTTTGTAGTAATATTTATAGAAACGATGCATGTTACTTGATGGCCATATGGCGAGGACTTTCCAAAATTTAATGTTCATGCTAAAGCAATCTATTTGCTTCAACTGAGTCATTTTCGATGTAAACTTGATTTTTCTTAACTGCTTGTTTTGGTGTCTGTTGAAGTTGTGCTAATGGTTAGAAATTCTTCCTCAGACTACGTTAAACAGCGATTTGTCTGTTGTTTAAATAAATTTAAACTTCAAAGACTAGCAAAGGCTTGTGATTAAACAAATTGCTCCACAAAACTATTTCTTAATTGGAAAGATTTAACCGCTATTAAAATGAACACTTACACTTGCTGTATTTTCCCATATGCAAATAAGTACGTAAACATATTTCAAAGGCAAATTTCCATGTAGTAAAGTGAGTAAAAATGGAAGTTATGTGGGTTAATTGCGGGAACCGGGCTGTTTTAAATGAGATGCAATTAGTAGAGCTGAATGTGCTCTAATTAACAAATGGCTATAAGCCTCCGTTTACTAGTTCATAAAAGTTTGGGCTTAATGCCATCGTAGTTTATTTCGGCTTTACCCCGGCTTTTACTCAATTATGGCATTAGTGGTTTATTTTTCGTTTTCTTCAAGTACGTTTTAAATTTAAAAGTTGTGAAGCAAATTTTAAAGTGTAAAACCTATTACCAATTGATTTCTGATTTTAGTTATCTGTAATTACTAGCATTGCAAATTAGATAAATTTAGGTCTGCTTCCACTCATTGGATTGACTTAAAAATAATTTATTGAATCAGGCGTACTTTGTGGAGGTCCATATCAATGAACTAAAAGAATTGAGCAAGGAAATTCTTTTAGATCATTGACTCAAAAAGTTGTGTGGATAATTTTGTAGATAATATGAAAATGTAAGTACAGTTCACAATAATTACAGTCAGCAAAAAATGGGCACAAATAGATATGTGCGTTATTAATTTACGAAATATAGCAGTGATTTTATAAATAGCCTCTGCTTTTAAGCTAAACTGCAGTCGGTTAAAAAGCCCGCCAAGTGATAATCAGACTTCCTCGTACATACAAATCAAAAAGACAACAAAAAAAGTTTTCCTGAACAAAGAAACTCCATTTTTTTAACGGTCGTAAGACACCAAAGCCTGTGTTTTGTATTTCAACTTAATACCTACCTCCAGGTGTTCCTGAAAAATGGATTTTGACAGACAGACAGTAAGCAAAGTTACTATTTTATGAGGATTCCCTTTTTCATTTTAGACGTTGCTACAACTTCCACTTGCATACCTATGTAACTTTCCATGTGTTCCGTTTATTTAACAAGTTACTTCCAGGCTAAAGCAAAGTTGTGAACTTTGTCCAACTTTCGCCACTGATATTAACCGGCTTCCTTGATGTCAACACCGCTGCTCAAAGTGGTAATATCTTTTAAATTGTAAAATACTCGTGAGAGTCACCACTCGAAGAGCATGTTTTTTTACTTAAAATGGCAGATTTGCTTTATTCATTGAGATGTAGAGGGTTCAATTTGTGCAATAAAATTTTAACGATGAGAATAGGTAGTACATATAAATTTAAAGCCGTAAAAAAAATGAAAACCATGTACAGGTCACGTAGCAAGTTTTTTGAATTACTGGATATTGTTTTATTGAAAATACTCGTTATGATCTATTCTTAAGGTAAATTAAAAGAGGTGCAATTTATACAGCTTTCAGAGCTTGCAGTCTCTCACACAGTTATTCACTTTATTTATACCAATTGTTATTAAGAAAGTTCCTAATCACTTTTACCTCACAAATCACCGTAAGCTTGAAAAAACGTAATTTTATCGTTCGTTTACCCGTATGAAGATCCCACCGCCAATTTTTTAGATAGAATATTAATTACATTACGGAAAAAAAAAATATCAATTTTATTACAGCTACGTTCAATATTACCTGTACACTAAAATGTTAATGAACATCACATCACATCGGGCTTGTAGTCAAACAAAGTGCCTAAAAAACTTTTCAATCTACAGTACCGTGACATTTTGACAGTTACTGTGATTAATTGTTGTTAAGTAATCAAAAACGAACATTAGTAATATCTTAAAATCAATATTAAGACCATGAGTGTTCCAGATTATATCAACACGGAATTTATATTTAGTTACAGGAAAGAATTGTAGATTTGTTTTTTGAAAACAACTTTATGAGATTGTTAGTTCTGAGGTAGGTATACTTTTTAAATATTTGTTAGACTCAACTAGTCTTTGAAAATAATATGATTAACAAATTATTCTTTAAAGTACTTAGGTATACATTAATAATCTCTTTGATATGTACAAGTAATTAAAATTTCATTCTTAATTATTTAAATTTGAGAATGAGTGTTCCAAATTCGAGGCTTTGTTGAGCTATCATTTTAATTATTTACAGCAAGTTTTTGATCGCTTTAATATAATAATAAAAATAATCTAATCTAATTGTAATGTAGGTTCATGCCAGTTACTATCTATCTTGTCTTTGTAGTTCGGTTATTTTCGTATTATGTTATAGAAGTTGTAAGGTACCAACCAATCTGATTCGTGGATAACCACAGAACCATGTCGTAATAACATTTTAATTCTTGAGATGAACGTTGTTATAGTATACTTAGACAAATAAAATTATTTACTATGTAGTTATATTTTTGCCATGGTGATCATGGATACTAAAACGCGAAAAAAGCTATTGGTAGAACAAACAATCATTGTGCATTATCTGTTAATTTATTTTTACGAAAACGGAGATGAACATTTTCTAGAGCATCATGTCGTCGCTTATGATTATTGTTGTCCTGTTTGTGCTCTTAGTATACTCTTGAGAAACATGAATAGTCGTTTACATAGGTATTAGAATAACGCTCCTATGTATAGGTACTCTAGCTTTACATTCTTGTGGTCTAAACACACCTTAAAACAATCGATGCAAACAATTTCTACAAATAGAGGATCATTCCTGATTTTCCACACGAAACTTGCCTTCACTATGTAGTGTCAATTGGAGGTGTATGTAAGTTTTATTCCTTACATAAAACGTGCCTTCAGGGGTTCGTTATAGCGTCCGGATCATCCGCTTCCCGATGGAGCTCACTCATCCGTTCTGCTATTGTTTTATGAAATAGTGTACAGTTGGAAAGCAGTAACAATATTGAGAAAAATTGAAGGACCACCTAGTTCAAGAACGGGGAATGAAAGGCACGCATACTAATCTACCTAGTATAACGTAGGTACCTCACTAATCAAATCCGTAGGTAGCATTAGTAATCACTTGATGGCATATCATAGCTTGCACTTTTTAACCCCCGACGCAAAAAGAGGGGTGTTATACTAATAAAGGTTCACCATCTGGGTTCATATCTCGAGCAATGCCCAATTTTGCGATCATGTGGAAAATATTAGCCAAAATAGCTGACAGGAAGTTACGGGTACTTAATCGTGCAAAGCAATACTTCGAACAGAGCCATCGCCTATAGCTCTGCAAGGCTCAGGTTCGTCCTCACTTCGAGTATTGCTCTCACCTTTGGGCTGGAGTCCCTCAGTATCAGCTGCTTCCACTTGATCGACTGCAGCGTAGGGCAACTCTTATTATCGGCGATCCAATACTTTCTGGGAAACTTGATCCTTTGGCCCTACGCAGAGACGTTAGTTCTCTCTGCATTTCTTATAGTATCTACAATGGGGAGCGTTCCGACGAACTCTTCAATCTCATCCCAGCTGCTAAGCCCAATCTTATTTTTTGCCGCCGCGGCATAAATTGAAAGGAAGGGGATGACTAATTTTTTATCCTCCGAAAAGTTTGGTTGATTGGCTTTTAATTTTTTGATAAAGAGTTATTATATTTAGAGGTTTCAAGACTTTTCCCTTCACTACCTACGTCGGTCATATTTGGAACAAGGCGCTGTTCTTTAACTCTATCAAAGGGGCTGGAGTGATTTTGCTGACATTTTTGTGTGATTTCAGGAATGATAAGGATGGTTTCCAAAACATAATTAACATAGGTAACATAGCGTCGGTCTTGCATGGCAGTGGAGGAGGAGCAAGGTAAAATTTAGTTCAATTACAAGCAGACACACAAACTAGATTCTGATGTTGATATTCAAAAAATCATACTGCAATATCAAGATTACCTTATACTTGATAGCTTTAAATGCAAATCATGAAATCCACGTCCCGCTTCAAAACAGTTCTAGCTGCAAAATTTAAATATAACACTCATTTTCTGTCGTGATCAAGAAAGAAGCAGAGTAGAACAGATAATTTGAATTTTTAAAAAGTTTTCTGTGGATGGTTAATCTCATTTCCAACCCTCTGGGAATTATTCTAAATGAGCAGCTTGAATAAAAACGCATAGCTGTGCAAAACTGAAATCAATGTTTTTAAATTTAAAAACGATGACATTTGTTATTATTATTTGGTATTAATTATTTTCTTTCTTTCTTTTTTCTCTCTTTCAAACTCTTTGTAATAACATTGTGTTATACGGTAAAAGTAGAAAACAAGTCTAGGAATTTTTGAATTATCGAAAAGATAAACTGAAATATAGATTTTTGTTTCTTATTTAGTCACTTAAGCAGCGACACTGATATGGGTTTTACGGGATGACCGTAAAAGTAACAAAAATTTGGAATTGAAATAAAAAATAAAAAATAAAAAATAAAAACAAAAAACAATCTTATTTTTTGAATTGTCAATTTTCATTTTTATGTACGTCTACCTGTCCATCCCTCCGTCCGTTCGACTGTCCGCAGCTTAACTCAGAGATAATTCATTGTTGAAAAAGCTGTAAAATACAATTTTTAAAAATGTTTGTTTTATATAAGGTGGGGTTTTTTTTCTCTTGCTTAAATCCAAAGTGCGGGATATCTTTGGATAAACCTTTAAAATCATTATAGATTTGCAGGAGTGTTTTGTTGATTTTGGTACCTATCCATTAAAATATTTAACTCTAAAGTGCTAATTTTTATTTTTATTTTCCCGCGTGGGAACTATGGCCCAAGCCCTCTTGTTCTGAGAGGAGGCCTGTGCCCAGCAGTGGGACGTATATAGGCTGGGATGGGTGGATGGATTGTTGGCTGGAAAAGCTGAAAAAAAAATCGTAAATATAGTAGATACATTTATAACTAATTTAAGGAGAAAACTATAAAGGCTTTATAAGTTAACTAGTAGTAGTTAATCAAAATTGAATATTTTCCCAATCTTGGTACGCTGCGCCTGGCCCAACTCGCACTTGTTTTAACTAACTTTTGCTGCTGGTACATAAAACAATGGCGAAATAATTGTTGATCGATTACTCAAGCTTCTACGACAATTATCATTACAGGAACAATAGCGAAATAATTATAGACCAATTTCTCACGCGTCAAAATTATGAGTTCAGATCATCGACATCTATGTACCTTAGGGCACTAGACTGGCTGTTTGGAACAAAACGCGCGGCGCATCAAGCATCCATATTGCTTTGACACAACCACTGTCACCAACGTCAACAGACTATAATGAACTGTTCACAAAACCGCGTAGTGAATTGTTTTTGTGCGCCGTCATTATGTAAGAAACATGCACTCTATACATAGATGTCAATGGTTCAGATAGTTTTTTTTTTTATTTGTCTTAGTCCTAAGAGAAAATCATTTTGAAAGGACCCAATAGTCACGTGATCAGGCCGCCAAGTGCAATGAAATAATATTTTCTTCCAACTATGCTTTAATTTCATCATAACCGCACTAAATACCCAGCACAAAGCGGAACTTTACTGCTTTAGAGCAGAACAAATTGAAAAATCCTTTATTGCATTGTTTTAGATTTTTTTTATTGCACGGCCAAAGAGGTAACACGAGTATTTTTGCTATAAAATTAGCCTGCATAGTGTAAAAAAATCTAGTGTTAGGTTGGTCAACCTGACGTTCTTATGAAATTTGACAGATCGCGTACAAAAAAAAATAAAAAAAAATGTACAAATGTACTAACATGATGCAATAAATGAACCTAATCCTACCAAAAATAGTAAGTACCTAGCCGTATATTTAAAAAAAAAAACTTTTTGTGTTTGGTTGGCCAACCTGGCGCCCATCCGAAATTTGACAGATTGCGGGTAAAAACATCTGCTATAATACTAATTCTGCCAAAAAAAGTAAGAAATTAAAAAAAAAACAGATTGGCGGGAACTTTGCCAATTTTCCGTGGACATTTTCTGAGAGTGCGAATGTAAACTTACAAAAATGGAATCATCGAGTGCTAGTGACATTTCTTTCCTATTAATTGTTTAGCATGAGTTTTTTTTTCGTCTACTATTCCTGTAATAGTGAAAGAAAAGCAGATTATGCACCTCGCATTAAGTAATTTATATTGCCCTCGTGCTTTTTAAAGCCCTCGCTCACGCTCGGGCTCCAAATCGGCACTCGGTGCGATAATAAATAACTTTCTGCTTGGTGCCGCAATCTACTATTATATAGACCTCGTTAAAAAATAAAGGAGGGCTGTGCTATAGAAAAACTGTTTAATTATAGTACCTACAGTCAAGGCCAAAGATATCGAAACGGCCAAAGGTACAAAAATATGTATACACGACTTTATGCACTTAACATTAAGGCCGTGTATACATAGTTTTGCAACTTTGGCCGTGTCGACATCTTTGCCCTTGACTGTACTTCGCATAACGATTATTTATAGACATTTTATTGTTGACGCTCTTACCGTGTGTCTAAGAAACCTACCATATTATAGGTATACAAGGTGCTCTAAAATTAATCTGGAATATTGTTTGTGTGTTTGTTTGTGTATACTCTTTATTGTATCAAATAGTTCGTTTAACTTGACTGAAACCATTTGCAAAGGAATCTGAATATTTTAATCAAAATGTAGTCACGTCTTAGGAGCAATACACAATAATCGTCGTCCAATGTATGGAAACCTTTTACAATCACAATTTAAAAAAAAAACCTGAAAAATGTATTCGGTGTTAAGTCAAACTGCTCTACCCAAATGTTGAAGTATTCTGTATCAATTTTAATACACTTTGTATGAAATATTAATTACAGGATGTAGACCGTGAACCTACCTACGTGTGACCGTGGGACTACAATGTAGTCATCATCCCAGCCTATATACGTCCCACTGCTGGGCACAGGCCTCCTCTCAGAACAAGAGGGCTTGGGCCATAGCTACAATGGCTACAAGTATTCCTTATTAATTCTTATCCTTACTCATATTACACGAGTGTAATATTTTCATGGTTATTTATAGTCCGTTAACTTTCTTGCTATTTATCCTTAATCCATTATTTACTATATTTTATAGTATAAATGCCAAAGTTGGTACCTATGTAAACTGATTTAAATGAAATTTTGTTTACAGGCAGCTTAAGCTCCATCGAAGGACATAGAATAGTTTTTACACTAAAAATTAGCATAGTTGCCACAGGATAGCTACAATCCCTCCACAGACAAAGCCATTGACAGTAATTAGCAACTTATATGTTTAAAAATAGCTGTAACCCGTATAATTCGGTTATCGCTGTCCCGCGGGAACTAGGTATGCAATTTTCCGGAATAAAAACTATCCTATCCTTCTTTGAGACTGAAACTATCTGTATACCGAATTTCATCTAAATCGGTTCAGTCGTTTCGACGTGATGAAGTAACAAACAAGGTATTAGTGAGATACAAAAATTAATTACAAATATTAAATACAAAAATACATTAATTACAGGGTGTAGACCGTGTACCTACGTGTGACCGTGGGACTACAATGTAGTCATCCTTATTAATTCTTATCCAAGCCTTACTAATATTATACGAGTGAATGCAAAAGTATGTCTGTCTATCTGTTACCACTTCATGCTTAAGCGGTTAAAAACTGAATTGATTTAAATGAAATTTGGTATGAAGGTAGTTTCAATTCACTGATGTGTTTCAGGGATTTTATCATAATAACTGATCTAATCTGGTGAAATAAAAAAAAGCCTTTTTGGTTGATTTCCTCATTCACTAAACAGATTCAGGGATTTGATCAAATGATTGATTTATTCTAGACAAACAATAAAAAGAATTTGCCATTTTAACATCCTGCGTGACTTGGCAAATCTTTCAAATCAAATCTTTGTTTTGGCTACTTCCCTGCGTCATTAAACATCCAAGATGTTAATTATACATATAACGAAAATCTCACATATCCCAACAGTCTTTTTCAATTTAAATTAGTTTATAGCAATTATTTTTGAATACTTTAATTTTCCAAAAAATATTCGTAATTTTTGGTTAAGTCAGTAACTCTACTTGATTTCTAACTCTACACTAGTAAATACTCTGCAGTTGCGCTTTGCTATTTTAATAAGAAAATGACACAGACGGTAAAAGACACAGTAAAAAGAGATTTAAAAAAAACACACACACACACGCACACACACACACACACACACACACACACACACACACACACACACACAGCCTGGCTGTTTTAAACCTAACACCTGCTTAAACATTAATTTTAAAACACTTGTCTACTTATAGCAATTTACACAATAAGTTTTAGCTTAGTGCATAGAAGCAGTTTGAAGGTGATGCATACTTGCGCGGAACATTCAATGGTTTTGACTGATACATTATGCAGCAAAATTTATTAGACAAGGTCTATCTAGATGATGTGTTAGCCAAGTTTGATATACGTGGTCGATACCACGCTGTCACTGCTGTATGGCTCGCTATGGGGTTAACATTCGAAACCATGTGGTTCTGTAATTACGTGCTTATTGCTGAAGAAATCAATTACAGGTGAGGATTTTTAATAAAATTAAAAAGTGTTTTTTTTATTACGGACGAATTTAAGAAGTTATTGACGTTTTTCGCGTATCTATGGACAGTCGAGCAACCAGGGTTAGGTAATGATACCCACCACTCCGCAGCGAATATGATATTCACATTGCATTGCTGACTCATGCTGATGCTACAAACGGTAGAAACATATTTTTTCACTTCTCATACTCTTAAAATGTTACTTTAGTCTCTGCATATCGGGACTAAAGCTTCTCATTAATCTCTAGGGATTAAAGTATTTTTTTTTTATTTACGTTGGTAACCCCTAAACAGCCAATCACGGTGTTTGTGAAAGCAGGATTTTTAGGGAGTGGAAATAGCCTTAAAACGATAACTGTGCAAAAATATTTAAAAAAACACGGTCAAAAGCGAGTGCGAGCGACTTGCGCATGAAGGGTTCCGCAGCTCCGTACAATGTTTTAAAACAAATAGTTCAGTAATATTTTTTTGTAAAAAAATCTAATACTTACAAGCTTTTTTGCTGGCGGTACTTTTTCCCCTCGTTACCAAAGTAGGTAGTCGTCAAGACGAATCAAATGAGACCAAAATCGATGCGGTCGTGTCGTTTTATTACAGAGTTCCTATGGCCAACATCTAACTTCATCATCAGATCAGCTCTACGTCATAATAACATTGCATCGTAATCGGATTTATACTGCATGCAAAATTTCAGCTCAATCGGTTGAAGATATCCACTTCAAATTTAAGTTGAAATATTAATTCCACCCGAACAAACATAACTTGTTACATAACATAACAAGTTAATAAAATCATATCACCAAAATGTAGGCACTAGGTGCAAGTATTTTGAATAAAGAAAATTTTAAATTCTCATCCTCTTTGGCTGTCGCCCTGTCGGAGGCTGAATAGCGCTTTAGACTCTTGCCGGCTTAATTTCCCGCGAATGAACCGCGCTGATTGTGTAATGTGTAATTAAATAATAAGAATCTTGACTAGTGTGAATAAATTTTAAACTGTATTATAAACAATTATTGAATCAGGCGTTACTTTGCGGAGGTCCATATCAATGAACTAAAATAATTACCTTGCTCACCCGCGACCTTACGATAGCTAAGCTTATGCAAAATATGCGTGTTCATGCAGTTCCTCCACCTCCACACTGTAAGAACACACACAAATCACACAAACCCATCTATCACCACCACCACACTACACTGACGCGTTTCGAACTCAAACAGAGCTCATCTTCAGAGTGACACAACCGTACACCATGCTACCAGTTGTTAGACTAACGAACCACAACCACCGTTTTAACTTGTCACTGTAACTCCCCAAGTACCCACATACGTTTTATGAAACAAAACAAAACTACCCACATATTAATAATTTTTTTTTTAACCGTCCTTCAAAACTACCTTGATTTTTATTTATTTACTGTCAAGGCATTTTTACCAACTACCATTGCTGAAATTAGATCCAAGCCGTAGCAAGGGAGATGAAACTAAATTTACCTGCTCATTAATAATAGACCCCATACTGTTGTATCTAATTATCTCCATGCATTCTAAAACATCGAGACGAAACCCCTTGCCACAATAATGTAACACTTCATACGAATCGGAGTCCGATAAAGAATGATTTAGTTCCAACAAATGTTTGGCAAAATTCGACTTATCAGGATGCTCATTCCTATATGCCGAAACATGCTCTTTAAATCTAGCATTAAAACTGCGTCCTGTCTGACCAACATATACTTTACTGCAGTCATTATAAGTGAGCTTGTATACACCCACAGCACACGAAGAAGCAGGCACGGATAGTGAATAGCATGCTTTACGCCGTGTTACCATCGCAGTCTTCTAACAAATATAGGTGTAGCATTTCATACGTTGGTCGTTTGTCTGATAGAATTTGTGGTATTTTAAAATCAAACAATGTTAAGGTAGCCTTTAAGACTAACAACTCTTTGTACTCTAAACTTTGTAACCACAAAGAGAAGGTAGATAAAGGAACTAGATCGGGTGTATACAAGCTCACTTGTAATGACTGCAGTAAAGTATATGTTGGTCAGACAGGACGCAGTTTTAATGCTAGATTTATAGAGCATGATTCGGCATATAGGAATGAGCATCCTGATAAGTCGAATTTTGCCAAACATTTGTTGGAACTAAATCATTCTTTATCGGACTCGGATTCGTATGAAGTGTTACATTATTGTGGCAAGGGTTTCGTCTCGATGTTTAGAATGCATGCAGATAATTAGATACAACAGTATGGGGTCTATTATTAATGAGCAGGTAATTTAGTTTCATCTCCTTGCTACGGCTTGGATCTAATTTCAGCAATGGTAGTTGGTAAAACATGCCTGGACAGTAAATAAATAAAATCAAGGTAGTTTTGAAGGACGGTTAAAAAAAAATATATTAATAATTTGTGGGTAGTTTTGTTTTGTTTCATAAAACGTATGTGGGTACTTGGGAGTTACAGTGACAAGTTAAAACGGTGGTTGTGGTTCGTTAGTCTAACAACTGGTAGCATGGTGTACGGTTGTGTCACTCTGAAGATGAGCTCTGTTTGAGTTCGAAACGCGTCAGTGTAGTGTGGTGGTGGTGATAGATGGGTTTGTGTGATTTGTGTGTGTTCTTACAGTGTGGAGGTAGAGGAACTGCATGAACACGCATTTTGCATAAGCTTAGCTATCGTAAGGTCGCGGGTGAGCAGGAAATTATTTTAGTTCATTGTATTATAAACCTTGTAAATAGTGTAAATACTTAGTATGATTTTTTAGAGTAAAAAACAATAGGTAAACATAGTGATTATAGGTACGGTGTGGATTTGGCGAGAGCTTTATCAAGGGTACGTATTATAATGTATAAATTTAAAATACATATCGGTTGAAATACATACAGATGAAATACCGAAACTTATAAAATATAATGCATTAAAGTATATAAAGTTATTTGACATAAGTTCTAAACGCATAAAATTAATAGTGGTCAAAATATATAATGGTAACAATGCATTATGGTTCTTAGTCATATGGCACAAAATGCATATTTTCATAAAGTATACGTTAAAAATCTATACAATATGTTTTCTATAATGGTTGAAATACATTCTAGACACTGAATTTTCACAAAGAAAAATGCATATATTACAATTCTGGCACTCTGAAGCTTAGAAGGTCAAAAAGTCGTCTAAGTATGTGTTTTTGTAGACATCCAGCTACTTACATACCAAATTTCATGACTCTAAGCTCAGCGGTTATTATTTCATGATTTTATACCTATCCCGTGGGAATATCGGGGTAAAAAATAGTCTATTTTTTATTCCAGACGTCCAACTACCTACAAACTAAATTTCATGACTCTAAGCCCAGCGGTTGTTATTTCAAGATTTTATCCCTATCCCGTGGGAATATCGTGATGAAAAGTTACCTATGTGTTATTCCAGAGGTCCAGCTAACTACATACTAAATTCCATGGCTCTAAGCCCAGCGGTTGTTATTTCAAGATTTTATCCCTAGGTATCCCGAGGGAATATCGGGTCAAAAAGTCGCCTATGTATTATTCCAGACGGCTAACTACCTATATACCAAATTTCATGAGTCTAAGTCCAGCGGTTGTTATTTCGAGATTTTATCCCTATATCGTGGGAATATCGGGATAAAAAGTATTTTATGTTTTAATCCAGGTTATAAACTAACTTTTCGCTAAATTTCATCCAAATCCGTGCAGCCGTTTCAGCGTGAAGAATTAACAAACATACTCACTCACTCACTCACAAACTTTCACATTTATAATATTAGTAGGATTCATATATGGCGGGGGTACATTACAGGGTGCAAGGATTCTCCCTATATGGTTTTCTGAAGCGCTTGAGTAAAACGCAAAATCGGCTCTTGGGCTCGCCTACTATTATTATACGAGAGCGAAAGGAATATACGAACTTCGATTTTCGTAGTGCTCAATACGACTGATAGACATCTGATCAAAAATCAAATACCAAAAAAATTTGCTATGCGGTTTTTTTCTTCTTTTTTTTTGTAAAGTGACACTTCAAAATGCTGTTGGCTAAATATGCAATGTTTAGCCAACAATTTCAAAATTAAAACTATTTTAAAACCAATTCATTGTACTATGCATACTAAAATTAATTTAGCTATCTATATAAATAAAAATGAATCGTAAAATGTGTTGATAAGCACAAAACTCGGAAACGGCTAGACCGATTTCATTAATTACTTTTTGGTTGTGTTCGTTATTGTCAGAAGGTTTTTAAGGAACAAATTTTAGAAAAATTACAACGGGGGCAGGCCGCCGCAACAGCTAGTTTTTAATATAATTGAAAAGATTCATATTAATTGTTTCACGAAATTAAATTGTATTTCTTAAATATTTTTGCACAGTTGGTATTTTGAGGTTATTTCCACGCAATTTCAATGCAATCACTGAAAATGGCGATAATCCTACATCCGCAAACACTGTGATTGGCTGCTAAGGGGTTTCCAACGTTTTTTTTTTTTTTAAAGTACTTTAATCTCCAGAGATTAATGAGGAGCTTTAGTCCCGATATGCAGAGACTAAAGTAACATTTTAAGAGCATGAGAAGTGATAATAAAATAACGATCTCCTTTTGTTCTCAGATGTGTTACCTTCAACAATACTAGTGAGATATTTTTCTCTTGCAATGACCAGAATTACCGGAACACAACAGCAGCAAGATGTAAGGACCCTGTGCCGTGCACTCACTGGGTCTATGAAAACCCTAACAGTTTTGTGGCAGAAGTAAGATGAAGCTAAAAATATTGGTAGCTTTAACAAGGTATAAAAGGTGATTAAAGGGAGTGAAAAATCCAGTCCAGCATCCTTTTCTGACTAACGGCCAATTTCCATTCTTCCCTTTCTTTCCAAGGTTTCGGAGCATCTTGTGCACCAGCAATTGACGTCATACCTAACTAGAAACGACCTCCTCAATCCTTTCCAATCTGGTTTCCGTCCCAGTCATAGCACGGCAACTGCGCTTGCGATGATCACTGACGACATCCGATTGGGCATGGATAACAGAAAACTTACGGTTTTAACCCTATTAGATTCCAGCAATGCGTTCAATACTGTTGACTTTGACATTATGCTTGCTATTTTAGGTTCTCTTAACATATCTCCTGCGGTTATTGAATGGTTTCGTAGTTAGGTTATTAGTAGGTCGTCGGCAAAGAATAAAGGTGGAGAATTCTTAGGATCTTCCTGGTGCAACACGGTTGCTGGTCTACCTCAAGGCGGAGTGTTTTCTCCGTTACTGTTCTCTATTTTTATCGATTCTATTTCTCATAATCTTCATTTTTCGTATAACCTTTATGCTGATGACCTACAGATTTATTTCCAAGGCATGCTTAGCCTCCATTGGTTATCGAGCCCATTAACATGGATTTGACAAATATTTCTAAAATGGAGCCAACGCTTTGGCTTAAAGGTTAATCCGACGAAGACCCAAATCATTATTATTGGCAGCTCAAAACTTATCCCAAGGGTTAACTTTGCATCTTTGTGATCTGTATTTTTCGACGGAGTTCTGATAACGTTTGCCGATCAGGTAAAAATCTAGGTGTTATCATAGACCGCACTCTGTCATGGTCACCGTATGTGTGTGATTTTGTGTGTGGAAGGTATTTGCTGTGATGGGATCCCTAAGACGCCTTCAGAATTTCCTTTCATTTGCTTTTGCGTTGCGCTAGCACAGACTTTACTGCACCCTATCTTCGATTATGCTGACATTTGTTATCCCGATCTTTTAGAAGAGCATTTAAACTTATTCCTTACTTCTCCATCCATTCTATTGTTGCCTGGAAGAGATCGCTCTGAAGCGATAAGGCCGCCTATTGCTTACCTCAGAAAGTCTCTGTGTATACCTGTGTTTTCTGTACTGTTTGCTATGTGTTGGTGTGCAATAAAGAGTTATTTTATTGTTGTATTGTATTGTGATTCGGGAGACATGAGTAGGACTTACTCTACCGGATTCAGTTAGTTGAGGCTACTATATCGTACCAGTATCAGTGAGATTAACGCTACGAATAAATAATAAGTCAGGAAGTGTAATTCAGAAAAAAAATCACACAGAAAGTGTCCATAGTTTAAGCCAAAACAACTTATGATTCAAATACGAATCATTTTCGAGGTTGTAAATAGACCGTTCTTGTCCATTGGTTAAAATTCAGAAACAAAGCAGGATTAGTTTGTGCGCGTGATGCAATGTCAAATACACGACAAATAACGCGCAGAACACGGTTTTAAACCCCGCCTACTAGGACACGCAATGCCATTTTTCTAACGCGTTTACAATTCCTGACTTATTATTTATTCGTAAGATTAACGTTATTTTTTAAATGTTTAGAACAAAATGGTATTAAATCATTTACTAAGTTCAATGGGGACCTTGCAATTAAAAATGTGGGTGTTTTACTTAAATATAATTGTGAATGATAATGATCAATTACCAATTACTGAGGGTGTAGGGTTAGTTCTGCTCACGACTGCTGATTCATCTCATATAAGTAAGTCTCAATTTAGGATATTATTCAGTTTCAGTTAGCATGTCAAGATTGGAAACGGACTTTAGTTGGGACCGTGAGTGTTTTTGGATATATGATCGGGATCATTTTTGTTGGATCACTGTCTGATAGGTAATGTATCTTTTCTTTCTTATGTGTTTTCGTTTGTAATAAAAAAATGCTTTGCTAAAGATGCCTTATTTATAGTTATTAAAAATCCGTAACTTAAGCGCTACGATTAAATTTAATATTACCTTGATAATTCGATCATATTGCAGCAACCACGACGCTAGAAGAGTAAGTGTTGTACATATAACGAGTTCGTGTAGGGCGTGAGTATGTCGAACTACCCGCATTTGATTTTGTTTTTACTCGACTGTGCTGAAGTCCAAAAGAAGGGTTGTGTTTTTTCGTAATAAGTAGTAATTGTCGCGTTAGTGTCCCGGATGTTATAATAATTATAAGTGAGAAGCGCTAGAGTTTGAACAGTGTATTGTCTATGATATTTTGAAGATACTTAATGATATCAATTTCATGCGATCAATGTGATTTGTACCAGGTTAGGAAGAAAGACTATGACTATTGTGACCGGGACAGCAGGTGCGCTATGTGGATTCGCAAAGAGTTTCGCTGGCTATTACTGGATATACGTCGCGTTCGAGTTCTTAGAAGCATTCATCGGTGATCCTTTCTCACCAGTGTTTGTGCTTGGTAATTTTAAAAGAGTAGTTATATCTGAGAGATGTATCTGAGCTAAGTATCGTCGTCATTCGTCAGCATCATTAGACATTCATCATTCATCATTTAGACGAACAGATGGCCTAGTGGTTAGAGAACCTGACTACGAAGCTTGAGGTCCCGGGTTCGATTCCCGTGTCGGGGCAGATATTTGTATGAAAAATACGAATGTTTGTTCTCGGGTCTCAGGTGTTTAATATGTATTTAAGTATGCTTAAGTTAGCTTACTTTGGGTCTCTCGGTCAATTGGTGTGAATTGTCCCGTGATATTTATTTATTTATCATCTCCAGTCTGTAATATTATACGTTCTACTGCTGAGCATAAGATTCACAGCTCAAACCACTAGGATACCATGATTTTTTAAATATAATATTTCATATTTTTTATTTACCGCCAGAGACATAAATAGATGGAAAAAGTTCGTACGAGAGAAAGTAATGCAGAAGGGGGTGGTCACGATCCTTAATACTGAGGAATACGACACAAGGAGGATTTTTTTATTTAAGTACTTATTTAACTATAGACGTCTGCAAAGATAAAACAAATGAAACTGTTTTCAGGTCTAGAAATGGTTGCGACGGACTACCGAGCCACGTACATGTCAATTGTCAGCATGGGTATAGTAATAGGCGGGACGTTATTTCCCTTGATAAAATGGTTACTCCCTTATTGGCGAACTTGTTTAAGAGTGATCTACGCGCCCGGATTAGTCTTCTTATTCTTAATTTACTTACTTGACGAAAGCCCCAGATGGCTCCTGACTAAAGGAAAGACAGACATAGTAGTTAAGAATATAAAAAAAGCTGCCAAGTTAAATAAAATTGAAATAGAAGATAACTTGTCAATGCTGTCGTGTGAAGGTGACATGAGCGCAGATTTCAAGACTGTTATAAGAGAAACTTTCAAATCAAGACTTCTTTTACGTAGGTTTTTCGTTTGCGTTGTTTGGTGGATTGTTGGCGTTTTTGTGGGCCATGGATTGACAGTTAATTCGGTGCTTATGGGAGGAAACAAGAACTTGAATTTTGCATTAGCATTTCTTATGAGACTGCCCTCAAGTATATTGGCAGCGTATGTTATGAATATTTTTAATAGAAGAGGACCTCTATTAATTTCTTTCGTGGCTTGCGGACTCATATGTGTCGGTCATCCATTCATTCCAAAAAGTAAGTAAATGTTTGAAGAAAATAAAATATAAATACGAAGTGATACAAAATAAGATACAGATTACCTTAACCTTACTAATATTCCGCTGCTAGTCTTGGTTGCTTTGTATTGATTTTAGTGTTTTCTTTTTCACTTAGTAAATCATAGTCTTAGCTAGAGATACTGATAGCTATGATTCCATGCACATTGAAACCATGATTAAGAAAAATGAGTGAGACTTATTATACTGAATGTTTTTGAAAATAGTTACACCTCTAAGTTATATTATGCCGTCATGGGCTGTGGTCGCAAAGTAGCGGTTGAATTGGTTTTAGTTCATAGATATGGACTTCCTCAAAGTAAAATCAGAATCAATGAATTATTTAAATTCACGACATACATAATTGACAATTAAACATAAACGATGCATGCCTCCAGGAAACTATTTAGGCAGGTGAAAATTTGCGGCGGAGGTGTTTTGAAGGTCAATCGTGCATTAATCGTGCAAGGTAATCCTGCCGTGAAGCAGCACTGTTGTGTTTCGGCGTGGAGAGTAAGACAGCCGGTGAAATTACTGGAACTTGAGGTATCCCATCTTAGGCCTCTAGGTTGTCAACGCATCTGCAATAACAGGGGTATTGCAGATGTTTATGGGCGGTGGTGATCTCTTACCATCAGGAGACCCACTTGCTTGTTTGCGAACCAGTCGAATAAAAAAAAACCTTTGAACCAATGTAGATGAAATTTTGTTGTTGATATAGTGTAAGCCCCGAGGGAGTTTATTACAAAAGGATATTTTTTATTCTTATGATATTTTTTAGTGACAATTTTAGTTTTTATTTTCTTATTATTTGTTACTTGAACAAGTTGTACATTATATAAGTATGTAGTTAGTGTCGATAAGTGTGTATGCAGAAAGATGATTGTAATTAATGTTGCTTATTGGTGCATAATAGTAGATTATTGTCGTGGCCCGGAAGAAGGCAATTGCTGGCTGAGTATGAGTATTAAACGGACGAGCTTCCGAGTCCTTTTAACTAATACGAAGCCAACAATTGCTATTCCAGCCGAGACTAATATAAAACTTTTCTCAACAATGGTGAGTAATTCTGAAAAAGAATAAACTTTTTCTCAAAATATATAACATTTAATTTTGTTAGAATGTTTTTCTTATGCTTTCCCGGCTTTTTTTCCTTTAAAATAAAATGTAGGTGTGTTTTTCCACCGAAAACACCACAAGCTCTTTCAGACCCAATAAAAAAAAGTCCGGAGTTCCAACAAAATATCTGATACCGGCCATTAGACTTGGCTGTATAAGACTTGTGCCAACATTTCCATGGCCTTATTAACTTTTAAAAAAAATTATGACTGATTGCAGGCGCGCTAATTTATTATTGTCCACATAGCGCGCCTGCAATCTTTTTAACTTTTTAATTTTTCGCTGACCATGAACTATGCACTTCACCTTCTGATATGCAAAGAATAATGTCAACTTTTACGGACATTTTTGAGAAAAAGTTATTTATAAGCGAACATTCTTCCAGGCATGCTTTGGCTGGTCATAACGGTATACATGACCAGCCGGCTGATAACGGGCATGGGCTACACCATTACTTACGTTTTCACTTCTGAGCTGTTTCCAACGTACACCAGAAACTCGATGCAGGCACTCTGTTCGTCTATCGGTCGGATTGGGGGTATGGTAGCTACACAAATGCCTCTACTGGTAAGTATATAAACCATGTCGAAATCTTTCTTTTCATTTTATTGTTTTTAACAGTCAATAATTCAATCTGGTTAAAAAGACGTTTACAACTTATTTCAACTGTTTTGACTACATTATTTTATTATTAAATGAATCAGGCGTTACTTTGCGTGGTGAATGGTTGTGTTGCTCTGAGGATGAACTTTGGTTGAGTTTGAAAGGCGTCAGTGTAGTATGGTGGTGGTGATAGTTGGGTTATTTTGGGTGTGTTCCTACAGTGTGGAGGTGGAGAAGTTGCATACACATATAATATTTGTTGCATTGACGTAGCCACCGAAGGCCGCGAGCGTGGTTCAACTAGACATGGGATCATGTGTTAAATGAAACTAGTTTGAACAGATAAGTCTCTGTCACGTAAAACATAAATTTTATTTACCTCGACGCGACCACACGTGACGACCAGATAAACGTTTATAACTTCATAAAATATTTAGGTCACAAGTTTTTAGTTTCATTTTAGGTCATAAATATGTCCGGAACTCTGTTTTGCGTCCCATCACCTTCGCTATGCATATTATTTGTTTTGTTTGGTCCGATATGTTAAATGGACACAGTGCATTTATGACCATTTAGGAACCTGCGAAAATCCCTGCAAATACCTTTCAAAATGTCCTAAACTCCCACGTCTAATTCATTGATCTACATTGGATTGGTTTATATAGATTAATTAATTTGATTGAGTTTTGAATGTGTCTTTACAAGTAGTTTTTGATTCACTTATAGCCCAATTCAGACTTGCGACTACGTGCAAGTTCCATTAAATTGCAAAGCCATAAAGCATATCGCAATTAGCACGAGTATTTTCACAGGTGTAAAACAGGCATTCAATAACCACGACATACGGATCATTACACCTTTATTTTTCAGGTGGCATATTGGCCTGGTCTGCCAATTGTGTTATACGGCGTGACATCGCTTGTAGCAGCTATTGTGACGTTACTCGTGCCAGATACAACTGAAATTTCGTTACCAGATACAATTCAACAAGCTGAAGCTATAGATGCTGACGATCACAGGGAAACCGCTCGGCCAACCATTCAAGGACCAATTGTGCTAACGAATAAACTGCATATCGAAAATACAAACTTAGACTAGCGCTGGAATATCAGCAATGCGTGACGCTGGACAGGAATTTAGACACGAAATGCATCATCTCAGGTTGGCTACTTAACTAGCGACATCTATGTTTCGCGCGAGAACGTCACATTCGGAACCAAAGACATGTCGCTACTAAGCTAACTCAACTCCAAATACTTTTACGGTACGTGAAACCATATCGAAAATACAAACTTAGACATGGATGCACAGAAAAACCAGAAAAAGAGACCAGCGCTGGGAATCGAACCCAGGTCCTCAGCAATCCGTGCTGCGTGCTATAACCCCTACACCACCGCTGGACAGGAATTTAGACACGAATTTTTCCTATGCATACATATCTCAGGTTGCTACCCGATAAAAAACACGGGTATCCCGGGGGATACCCGTAAAAGTAACAAATTTGGAGTTGAAATAAAAATACAAAAAGACTCCAAATAACCAATCATAATGAATAAACTGCCTTTTTTCAAAGAGAAATATGATTGAGTTTCATTCTACAATTTTGTCTTAAATTAAAAAAGTTATATTTATCCGTACTAATATTATAAATACGGAAGTAATTCTGTCTGCCTGCATATCTGTAAACGTTTAGCATTAGCACGTAACCGCTGATTTACTCGAAGATACCAAAAAAAAAAATTCTACTAGTTTGAAGTCGGTGCCTCAGCACGAGACAGCAGGAGTGGAACTGTATAGTCATCTACCTCACTACTACACTGCTACACTACTACCTACTATACTATATTGGGTTTCAATCACTGCTGCTGACTCGTGCTGAGGCACCGAGGTCAAACTAGTAGAAAAATATTTCAAGGTTTTGGAAATGGGTAAAAAAATTTGTAAAAAAAGTTTTCATTTTTTTTTTAGTGATTTTTAGTCAACCCGCATCTCACAACGATTCCATTAAGCTCAAACACGGCATAGTTATATTATTTTATAACAGAGTATCGGTACCTACGGTCTTCTTTATCAGGTCCAGTTAACCAAATGATAAGTACTTACTTACTGATTGTAAATATTTGACTTGGTGTTAAAAATTCCAAAAACGTTGTATGTGTGCTTTAACAGTTCGAGGGTTGCCCTCGATTTCTCTAAGATTCCATCATCAGATCCTGACTTGGTGTCAATGGGACCACCTCGGAAGTATCTCCGTTAGAACAAAAAAATAATTTTAAAATTGGGCCCACAATTGGCGTAACAAACATACAAAAAAAAACATACAGACGAATTGAGTACCTCCTCCTTTTTTAAAGTCGGTTGAAAATCACAATACTACTTGTTACTACTTGTTGTTACTTGAAGATCCCAGAAGGGCTTAGATGGATAAAGATGAGACGTAGTTTTGCGATTTTTGCCCTCAAAATCGTAAAGGAATATCAAACTTTGACGTTTCAAAAAATACTGTCATTTTTGACAGTGTATATCATTTTTGGCATATGAACAATGCTTGTTTAAACGTACACTATACCTAGTTAAGATGTTAGTAGGTTTTCTAGAATTTTTTTACCGTACAACGGCAAAAACTACTAGACATTGGCAAAATTGTCCTCCAATGGACAGAGCCATATTTTTTTAAAGAAACAACAACAAGATGTTAGTAGGGGTGTTCTTTATTTCGCATAACAGTTTTTCCATAATAACTGGCATACCCAATAATAAAAAAAAACCGGGCACGTGCGAGTCGGACTCGCCCACCGAGAGTTCCGTACACATTTATAGGTATGTAAATAAACGAGAATCGTGTCTTGAAGATATTTCTACATACATTTAATACATCCAGTGTATGCAGATGCAGAGCCTTACTCTTGAGCAAAATGTACGCAGTATGGGGTCAAATTATATTGGTCATTGATAGTTACAGACAAAAAAATCAGGTTCGATTTCTAGTTGGTTGTGTTATAATAGCTACCTTCATACCAAATTTCAAGTTTCTGAGTTCACGGTAAGTACCCTGTAGGTTTTGATTCCCTTGCGAGTTTCGAAAATTTGCGGAAATTTTCAGTATAAACGGCTGTCTTATCTTAATCTTCATCTTTTGATTGCCTTTGCTTAGAGGTTTGATTTTTTTACAGCTCCAAGGGACAGCAGACCTCAGTCTTTGATACAAATTTCAGCTTGATATCTCCACGCGTTCCCGAGAAAAAGGGTCTTGACAGACTGACAGACAGACAGACAAAAGTGATCGTACCTCAAAAGGAAAAAACGGAACCCTAAAAAACGTTACTCTAATTTAGCATAATAATGAATCCTCATAATCATAATTAAAATTTAATATGCATTATGCTTAGGTATTCGTTACGCGAATGAATGTTACGTGGGTGTTAAATAACGTTACACCAATTTAACTTGGGAGCATTACTTGATACGAATTAATATAGACCCATGTTAGTATAGAATGGTAGAACAGATACGTCAGCTGAAGTCACTGAGGGGGCTCATCAAAACTTTGGAGTTCTTAGAACGAGCATTAATAGTTACTTTGCTCATGTACTCGGGCTTATAATTATTAATATAATAATGAAGCTTAATTAACGATACCACGGGTAAGCACGAAATTATTTTGCGTTGTTTTAGTATCGTTAGCGTTGTTCAAATACGCTTCGCAATGTTTGTACTTCAATACATTATTTAGGTAACACAACCCTGATTTAGCGAAATATTTTGTTAATGAGCATTGCCAGAAGTTCGTTTTGTACCGTTCGTATTTCGTACGTACCTAATAAGCTGAGTTAGAAATTTATACAAAGATTTATGCATAATTGGAGTGGTTCTAATCGCACAGCTATTGATAGTTACTCGCTAGAAAAAAACGCCCTACGACAACTCGATTTCTAGTGGGTTGTCGGTTTCGAGGTTTTGCCATGTATACCCTGACATCAATGATGACAAGGGCCTATCCCTTGATGTGATGATTCTTCCATTCTACTGACGTACTTTTTATGAGCTTGTCAAAACAAGCAGATAGGTACTCCCATAAATTAGCAACGCAATCGAAATCGTTTGTTTTTAAGCTTTCAATGCTAATATATATTTTTTTTACTAGTGTTTCAATTTTTTTTAATTCCATCATCGACAGAACGCATCCGAACACGGACTTCCAAAGACATACCTACGCTTTTCTTGCTCACCTGTGCCTCATTCAAGTCTTTACGGTAGATGCCTTTTTTTTAACCCCCGACGCAAAAAGAGGGGTGTTATAAGTTTGACCGCTATGTGTGTCTGTCTGTGGCACCGTAGCGCTTAAACGGGTGGACCAATTTGAATGCGGTTTTTTTTATTTTAAAGCAGGTTTTCTAGCGATGGTTCTTAGACATGTTTTATCAAAATCGGTTGAGCCGTTTCAAGATCATCAGCTCTTTTGTTCGCTGCGGTAGGAATCTTAGACGCATAAAGGATATTTACTTTACTTCCAAACATATTTGGGACCTAAAATTTGAATTTATGCAAGATTATGGAATTCTCGACCTGATGCTACAGCCAGGATATCCAGAACACTAGTAGGTAAACTCTTGATAAAACCATAGCAGATATATCGTGTTTAGATTCGTTTCGATCAGTATTTGATTCTACATATAATGCAATGGTGGCAACAGGATGAGCTGATGCTGCAGCCAGGATATCCAGCACACTAGTACACTCTATAAAAAATAATAGCAGATATGTCGTGTTTGATTCCTTTTGATCAGTATTTGATTCTACATACAATGCAATGGTGGAAACAAGATGAGCTGATGCTGCAGCCAGGATATCCAACACACTAGTACACTTTAAAGTTTAAAAAACATGAAATAAAAAACTTAAATAAAAAATTTAAAAAACCCCTGACATAAAAAAACGCCAGCAAAAATAAAAATAAAAACGCCCGAAAAAAACGCCGCTAAAAAAGACAATTAAAAAGTAAAAAATAATTAAGTATGCACTACCTAGCTGTTGCCCGCGACTTCATCTGCGAAGAATTCGTTTATCCCTATCCCGCGGGGACTTTGCTGATTTCCCGCAAAATTACCCTAAGTTAATTTAGTATAAGTACCTAGTAATATTTTTTTTATATAAGCGTCGTCAGTGTCGGGGGACCGCTAAGGTTAATACTTTAAAAAATACAACATATGTACTTTAGTTTCCTGTTAACTTTAGCGTCCCCCGACACCGACGACGCTTAGATAAAAAAATATTACTAGGTACTTATACTAAATTAACTTAGGCTTATTTTGCGGGAAATCAGCAAAGTCCCCGCGGGATAGGGATAAACGAATTCTTCGCAGATGAAGTCGCGGGCAACAGCTAGGTAGTGCATAATTATTTTTTACTTTTTATTTGTCTTTTTTAGCGGCGTTGTTTTTTCGGACGTTTTTATTTTTATATTTGCTAGCGTTTTTTTATTTGTACCAAGATTAATACAGAGTAATAACAAATACATAAAAACCTAAGTAAAACTAGCTCAAGAAAGCGGCAAACGGCTGCTCCCATAGATAGCGAAACGCCCTCGGGTTTACGTACACCCTTGTAATGACGAAGCTCATTAGCACTATCCTTAAAGACCAGAGCAAACGGGGAATTTCTTGCAACCCTTCTCTTTCATCGTTTATAAACAAGAACGGGTAAAAGAGAGAGAAATGGAGAGACAGTGAATGGTGCTGAGAACAAGGATTGTATTAGGGGTGTTAAAGAGTCTTTAGTGTTAGGATAGTTCACAATAACATGGGCAATAAAAGACGTTTAACTTCACGGCCTGCTTATGAGGGAATACAATGATGCATGGTATCTTGTTCTGTGCTTAATTTGTGATCAAAAGCCGAGGGTACACCCTAATTGTAGTTTATCACAAATGTGACTGTTTTTAAAATAGAGACTAGTAAAATATCTGCATTTTATTATTCTCTATTAATAAACTGAATTCAAGACTTGAGATCTTGCTCAACTTATTACGAAAAAAGCGTCAATAACGGGGATTAAGTTATTTAAAACTGCTTTAAAAATTTGAGTTTACTCTTCAGTTTCCTTATCTAATTTATATTCGCAATTATCTATACTTTTAATAGGTACATAGATTCCCTAGTGCTTGATGCCTAGAATTTTTTGTCAATAACAACCAGTTTACTCTCCTTATCTAATTTATATTCGCTAGCAACGTTCGTCTCTCCAACCGACCCGGAAGCCACTTGCTTTGTTAATTGTTTTTTCAGAGATCCATGTAATGAGCCCGGCCATTAGCGTGCCGGGGTTGCACTTTACATTTCACTCTTTAAATACTCGTAGTAACTACATTTACATAGTTTTTTCACTTTGGTGACAAGTTAATCAAGGATTTCCTGTGGTGGATGTGGTGACGAGTTGCAAAAGATCGACTAACTTGAATTTTAGTCATAAAGTTGTAGCTGCAATTATTTTACTGTAGGTAAATACTGTATTTAGCCACAGGCATCGAGAGTCTACTACTAGACATCTCATCATCATCATCATCAGCCGCCTTAGAACGCCACAGTGAACGACAACTCGCCACTTGCGTCCACCAGTTTCCCGCAACTCTCACGATGTCATCAGTCCACCTGGTGGGAGGCCTGCCAACGCTTCGTCTTCCGGTCCGTGGTCGCCACTCGAGGACTTTTCTCCCCCAACGGTTATCTGTTCTTCGAGCGATGTGGGCCCGTCCATTGCCACTTCAACTTGCATATTTTTTCAGCTATATATAGCTCCCAACGATAACCGGCACGGGTGTGACGTGGACATTTGACACCTAATCACTAGACATCTAATGGAATACTCCATAAACATTAAATAAACGTTCTTACCTAGTACCTATGGTACCTATTCTACCTATTTATTAGTTAAAACTGTTTTAAAAACTGGCCAAATGCGTGGCGGGCAACACGCAGCGTAGGGTTCTGTACTAATATTACGACAAATATAACGAGAAAAAAATCACTCCGCTTTACGGTATGACCTAGTAATTTTTTTTTCAATATTACACTAACAGTAGTACTAACAGTCTCTAAGCTAAGCCGTGGAACTACGTAGGTTTTTTTTACTACGGAAGCTATTTTTGTGATTGTTTTTTTGAGCATTTAATATTTTTAAGCTTTACTCGTTACATGTATTTTGTCCTTATTAAACTTCATGTACAAGCAGAAACGTATACAAACGTTGTTTGTGTTATATTGACAAACGTCTAGTCTACGCTTAATATAGGTAGGTACAAACCAACACACATCACAATTAAAAGCGTCGTAACGGTAATATTCACAGTTAAATAACAATTCAAATTCGTATAACGGTCCTTAAACTATTATACAACGTAGCAATTATACGCTTTACCACGTGACTGGGTTCGATATAAACGCATTAGTGATTTTAATCGACGACAATTTGAAGTTCGCGACTTAATGAGATCACTCAGCAGGTGGCGCCAAGTAGGTACGAATGTTAATTTTGAAATTAATGTCTCTCTAATACTAAATCTAAATGTTTCCCTAGAAGACGTGAAAATTAGAGCAACTATTTAAGATTGAATGAAGCATTTTTGAGATTTAATTTGATCAATTTGTAGTTATGTGATTTTTTTTGGGACCGTTTGATTTTTTAGCGCATGTTCAAAATACGCGTTGAATGTTTCTTGCCAACAGATTTTTAATAAGTGTTTCAATAAAGTACAAGTGTAGCATATATTTTTAGACCTTAAAAATGAAATAGGTAATAATTTAGGCTTTGCTGTCGAAATGTTAAAGTCCCAAATTATTTTAAAAAGGATAGGTACTCTCCGCGAGTTGTCATGTCAGCGACATGTCTCATGGCCGGTGGTGATCACAATTCTCATCAGATGAGCCGCATGCTCGTTTTCCTCCCTCTCTAATATTTTTTTTATTGAATCAGGCGTTACTTTGCGGAGGTCCATATCAATAACTAAAAGAATTTCTTGCTGACCCGCGACCTTATGATAGCTAAGTTTCTGCAAAATATACGTGTTCATGCAGCTCCTCCACCTCCACACTGTAAGAACACACACAAATCACACGAACCCATCTATCACCACCACCACACTAAGTACACTAACGCATTTCAAACTCAACCAGAGCTTATCTTCAGAGCAACACAACCGTATACATACCATGTTAAACATCTGGTAGCATGGTGTACGGTCGTGTTGCTCCGATATCGTAAGGTCGCGGGTGAGCAAAGAAATTCTTTTTTTTAGTTCATATTTAAAAAAAAACTTAATTAATACCTAGAAGGGATTCACGATTAAAACTGTGCAAAATTTTAAAGACTTGAGAGTATTCATTAAATTATGTTGTTGTTATGCTTACGAAGCCCTAAAAATCTTTTTCAACGTTCCTTTATTTTGCTACCAATAAACAACTAATTTAAAAAAATAGAAGTTAGCACGCTCCTAATTAATATTTCCTGGCGTTGGCACCAATTTAGTAAAGCAAAAAGTAATTTTCAATGAGTGCTATATCATGTTAATAGGTTAATTATCCGATATTACTCAGAGGGCTTAATGAAACCTGTAGCTTAATTATTTTATACAGTTATAAGCGCACGGTGAGTTCACGAAATTAATATTTCGGTCAAGTGTAGGAATGCTGATTTCATGAATGAACCAGTATTATCCGAGCTCTGATCGTAAGTCTGAGTTGAATAGTTAGAGGTCAATTTAAAGTAGAGAATCTCAATATCAGAGCGCTCAGAATTTCTGTAAGGGGTGGAGATTAAAACAATGGACGTGTTTGCAATGTCGAAACCGGTGCAACCCTTCGGCTGCGTTTTAATTGCTAGGGTGACTGAGGGGCGATCGAGGCATTAAATGTTTCAAGCCTTTCAATCTCACTTGCGTGAGTAGGTACGTTTTGTCTATAATAGAATAATTGATGAGCAGCTTGCTACCTTTTATGCGTGGAAATTGTTGTTGACCTGCGCTTATGAAATTTGCCATACATTATACGTGACAAACATATTATTATATTCTTTTGTAGTACCTTTTTTATTTATGTTGCTTATTGAGCAATGTTGTTCCCATTTTTTATTAATTTTAAATGCAAAAGTATCATTCTGTCTATCCGTCTGTATGTCCATCTGTTACATCTTTGCGCTTATACCGCTAAATCGATTTAAATGAAATTGAGTATGAAAATAGTTGGAGACTTTAGAAAGAACTAAAGATAGTTTTGTGCCGGAAAGTCAAAAGCGACAGAAAAATTCTTGATAGACGTAGGCGCGGGAAAAACCTAGTAAAAATATAATTAATAATTGGGTACGTCACTCCCATCTTCGCATACTTCGCAATAACTTGAGGTTGGTAATTGATACAAAGTTGCTTCGTCTGAAAGATTCCCAGCTAACTTTATACGATCTCTGTAAAGTTAGCACGTGATTCCAGCTTTAAAAACTTCTATACAACTTTGTGTTCGCCTATAAAACTACAGATGTCGCTTGTAAAACTATTTCTATAGCGGAATACGACCCTAACTTAGTTATTAATACTTTGACCTATTTTAGCTTCAGAATCCTTACTCATAACTTAACTGCAATAAAGTAACTCTGTCTGTCTGTCTTTTACCTTTTCACCCTTGAATAGCTGTACTGAATTAAATGAAATTTGGTACGCAGGTAGTCTGAGATTCTGCAAAGGACATAGGATAGTTTTTATCCCTTAGTTCCCTCAGTAAAGCGATAAACGAATTCTTGGCAGACGATGTCGCGGGTAAAAGCTAGTTTAAATATATGTTGGCTCTGGTTAACTTTACGAATTACATTTAATCATTTTTGTCATAACATTTTCAGTGACTTGAAACTAATTTGACTACTAGTTTTATTATTTTTCGTCGTTAAATTTATAGTGATAGAAATAATAGAACTACTTATAATAATAATTTTGTCAAATTAACCCCCCATTTATCGGCTATGATTGATGGCCTCTGATTGGTCCAACGTAACAGTACACCTCGCCGCACACAGGTAACGCGGCAGCCCTCGTTGCTTTCCAAATTATAATGACCCAGATATTTGCAAAAGAAATAAGTAGATTGCTCTCAGCGTTAACGTATAACAGAGCCTATTACTCAGTTTTTCAACTGGTACCAGCTATGAAAGCCTGCAACGTACCTTAATGATGGCTGCAGGCCACGACTCATTGTAGCGAGCATAGAGCCCGGAAAATTAAAGCCAAAGTTGGTCAGAAGTTGCCGAAGCGAGTATGTGGAAATTAAATTTCAATGCATAATATTTGCCGGTTTTTTTTTACAGTTTCATAGAAGACTTTATTTGGAATGCAAAAGAGTAAAATCCAGATTGTTTATATAATTTGAAAAACTTTTTTATAATCGACCGTAGTGTATTACAGCGATAAATATGTAAATTTTGATAAAAGGAGGATACGGCAATGGCCTTATTCACGCGCAAGTCATGAACCCCCGCATCCAATCCGATTTAAGTCTTTCGACTGATTGTGGATACCAGAAAAAAAGAAGTTTGGTAAGATATATTGAACCTATATAATAAAGTGGTCAATAATTATTAATGAAATATGTAAGGGTTATTTTCACGACTTCCTTTTTGTGACTATTAAAATGTATACAGAGAAATTGGGTAAGTAAGTAGTTCAGTTGTCGAGATTATAAATACCAAAAATAAAAGAAAATTGCAGGTGGTAGGACCTTGTGCAAGGTCCACCCGGATTGCTACCACCATCTTGCTCGTCAATCCTGCCGTGAAGCAGCAGTGCTTGCACTGTTGTGTTTCGGCGTGGAGAGTAAGAGAGCCGGTGAAATTACTGGCACTTGAGGTATCACATTTTAGGCCTCTAGGTTGACAACCCATCTGCAATACTCCTGGTGTTGCAGATGTTTATGGGCGTTAGTGATCTCTTACCATCAGGAGACCGACTTGCTCGTTTGCCATCCAGTCTAATAAAAAAAAAAAAAATCTGCACGCAATTTTTTGTGTAACTTTAATAAACGACCAGCTAACTCAACTGATATGCTTCACTGCATTCGTGGAATTGTAGTATAAGAAACAGTTTTCAACGGTATGCAACAGCTCTCGGCTCCACAATTTTCCTCGCTGCAGTCTTGACTTTTGTTTAATTTTCAGCTATTTTTCTCCGCCTCGGCTTATTTCCTTTTTAATTAAGTGAAACTAAGAGGGCCTTTTGTTCCGACCAGCCTCCGTTTGCTAATTGCCCGTCACTCATTCACTCACTTATCAACGCTTTATATAGCCTCTTGTGTTTACAAAGCAAACTGAATAAACAGTTTGTGGTAGGTGCTTTGTTGTGATACGAATGAGGTTGAATAAGGACCTGTGATAGGTCAGAACTGAAATAAAGGTATGGGAACGAAATGGTTCATGTTATAATATTTTGAGGAATTTCGAAACATTAATTCCGTAAAGTAAATGGTCTAGTATAAGTTTTTGGCTCCCAATATTTTGCCTTTACAGCGTTTGCGCACCACTTCTATCTACCAGTATGAAACGCACAACGCGCCGTCGACGCGCGTCTTGGAAACGCGGTATAGGAAGGCCCGTACCGAAAATAGAATCTGTCGAAACTTCTGTTTGTGATTCGAAAATTTTAAGCAGTACATGATAACACAAGCATTCAATTCAATTTACTATTGGACAAAAGCACAAAACATTTTAACCCAACAAATTAATCCATCTTCTGAATTTAAACAAAAACAAACTTCATTGCGATCACTAACTGCTCTCACTCCTTTCCAAATGAATTACTAACTACTTGAAGTTTGATCAAGACTCAAGGCCAGAGTACTAGCCTCGCTTTTATAAACAAAGTTCGCTACGTGTACTGTTTAGTATGCATTAATGACAACGCGCGGGCACTGGCGTGATTGAAACTAAATCCCGGGCCACGTTACCCGGCTGATTACTGCCCGCAACACTAGTACACGAGGATTAGGTTATTTAAATGAAAACCCATTCTGATTTAATTTTTGGAGACCTGTTTGTTAGCTTAAGCTCCTCCTAAGACCTATTTAGCTACAATTATTTCTAACCCAATAAAATTATCAGTCAAGAATTTATAATGTTTTAAGCTATTGTTTCCTTGTGGCCACTGCAATGAAGCTAAACGTGTAGTTCGCTTCAGCAATTTATGATGTCGTGATTAAATCCTGAGGCCTTATTATCTAACGTACTTGGAATCACGATCGTTTATACTACTTCTTTCTGTCACACGGTATAAGATAGGGTAGAAAGAGATGGTGAGTGCGATCGCAAACGTCAGCGCGTAAGACAGTAAGACCACCGGGTGTGGTACCAAATAATTGCGACTGATATTTATTTTTCACTCAACGGCAGCAATCGAACAGTTTTATTTTTAAAAAACAAGTTTATTGGTTACTATATCTTTAGCTCAAATAACATTGATACTGTATTTCACAAAAATTTGGCATGTCAATATTAGTAATGTTTAAATGCCTGAGAGCTTCGTATAGTTTTTTTTAATACCAGATTTATACACGTAAATATTCACTGAAAAATAAATGTCTGAAAACAATTTACTTTATACATGTAACTTATTAAATTATATAAGTCTTTATCTACAAAAACAAAAGTGATAACAATCCGAATTGTTGTATTTGATGTTTTTGATGTTCAGGTCGTCCTATGGTAGGTAGGTACGAGGTACTATACAAAGATCTAACTGACAAACACTTATTAGTTAAGAAGAATTGCATATAACATCAGCTAACTTTGCTTTATGTCTGCAACAAACACATAAAACATTACCTATATAACTTTAGCTACATAACGTCCCGTTAACAACAATAGTAAAAGCGAGAAACGGTCGTAAATTCACACGTGCAGAAGCAAAACGAGGGCTTATTGCAAGTTGCAATTTTCAACTACGAACAATAAACAATTCGCTTGAAATAAGAGTAATTACGAGTATCCACCTGAACGGAGCGGGGTAATAAATCCATTTACCGCTGAAGGGGTGCTGATTCCTCCGACAAAAGCCGCTGCAGCAATGTTCGCAATTTAAACTTCTCACTTGTATGCAACTGTCCATAACCTCATTAACACGCCTGAAATTAGTTTTGCAGCGAATTCGGACGTTTTCCCGGCACTTTGTAGGTAAAGTTTAAGAAAATCAGGCAGTTTGTAGCGACAAACTGTAGGTAACCAGCACCTCGGCAACAACCAAACTGCATTTGCTGCTGGAGCGGTTTTCATTTAAAATTAATTTGCGTTTTGAAACGCAATTTAAAATATGAATTTATGGGAGTTTCATTGTCAAAACGAAAACACTAATAAACACAATTCTTATCTAAAAATCTTGTTTTTACTAATACAACATAACACAATACAATTACTTGTCATTCAATTTAATTATTTTCAGATAAAAATGCAAAACATATTTTTGATTTCATTTTACCTATGAAGCTCAAAAGTGGTCCTTATCTTCTTTTGACTAGTACATAATGAAAATACTTAATCACAATAAAAATATTGCTCACATACATGATCAAAGTCAACTGCGAGTACACTACCTACCTACACTTAAGCAGCGAAGTACCTTCCCAAGTATCAACAAGTAACGAACGTCAGGACGAGCTGCCCCCACCTCTTCCTATATAATCAGTGTCCGACGTAACATATTAAACTTTTTCCACTCACAAGGCCTCGCGAAAGAGAAAACGAAGAGCACTTTTTGTGCCTCTGAAAAACCGGCGTAATTTATTTTCCCTTGGTGCAATATTTAGTGCTGTCCATTACTAGAGTTCACGACCGAACATTATTCACTGGCATCCATCTTTTTTCTCGACCGCACGCGTGCGGTCCTCCACATTAACTTTTTCATTCATATTCTTCCCCAAGCTTTCCAATATTACAAGTAGTTTTTGCCTCGTCTGGCAATATTATTAGTAATCGCATACCATTCATCATTCCGATCCCAATGGTGTTTTTGCCTAGATCCAGGAAAGATTTCTAGATTAGCTTCTCTCCGTTGTTATTTTGCGTCTGCGAACCGCATGTTTAACTATTTAACGATACATTTTCTTTTTTGAAAACTTTTATCGTCTACAGAGATTATTTTCAACTGGAAAAATGTTCCTCTCAGTACTTTTAGGTGGCTTTAGTTCGTCGGCTTTGTCAATGTCAATATGTTCTCATGCATTGCCAAATGTTTGCGTTGTTGAAAGCGTGAAGTGCTGTCGCGGGCCATGGCGTTGCACTGCGGACGTCCGCCGGCGCCGCGACGCTAATGCGCGTTGCACTTAGCCCAATCGCCCGCTCAATGCATCCTTATTGTGGGTGTACTCGTAAGATGACGAGACAAGTTTCAAGAGTTGGCCTAACATTAAAATAAAGCTTGAAATCTGAGAGGTGTATCTACATTATACAGTAGAGTGAATAAAAGTAGTTAGGTACCCCGACATTTTGGTGCTAAGGGAATTTCAATGGGAGTGGCCAAGAATACTTCCAATTACACCAAGTTCAGTGAATACGTTGTGAAAAAAAGAACAGATTAAGTAGGTACCTACCATCGCGGTTACCGGGATTGTAGAGCCAGTAATATACTCGAATAATCATTTATGTCCAATCTACGACTAAATAGAATATTTTACTTTTGCAGTTGCTTATAATGACTACAATCTTGTTAAATCATTGACAACGGAACAATTCAATTCACCTGTACAATTGTACATGTTAGGACATCTACCGCAAACCCGTGTAACTGGGTCAGAATCGATTTGACAAATGTGTTGTACAAGCCATAAATTTATAGGCAGGACGTAATGGAGTACTTTCCATTGACGGATGGGCTGACTCTGACCTCTTGCTTAACTTGTCTTGTGGCTTGTAAGCCCTTCATCACAATATATTATGCACGGTGAAGCCATCTACTATCCTCAGTTACTGTATGTATCTTTACAAGACATGCCTAATACGTGCTGGAGTTGTCTATTGATTATTGATAGGGTAGTCATTAACAACCTTACCTCCCTACCTATATGTAATTTGTCTAGTATTCTACAACCAATTAGTATACCTACTTCAATTGTACCTTTATCATAAGGCATTTATTTAAATTAAGAAGAAGTGTTATTACCTTTATATTACTAAACAAACATCTTAATTTTATAAAAATGACTGCTCTGGATCGTGCTCAGGGCGAACGTTCCCTTAACACTACCAATATTAAGTATTTGTTTTGTTTATTTTATCTTACTCGTATTTATGTTTCATGCCGGATTTGAAGTTACAAGTGTCACCGATTTCATTTTTAATTAAAGTATTAAAGTACACACCATCGATCTAAGTCGGATTTATTCCGCTGGTTGAGCATTCCCATCGACCATCGACACAACGACGGATGACCCGGCGTCCTCTAGGGACCTAATGTCAACACACATTACGGTCAATGCGAATTTATTCACCATTCCTGACCTACTTTTATCTAAACAGCCATTCACGTTTTCTTACCAAAAGAACCCGTGTTTTACGATGTTTTGGGTAGGTACTTAAGTTTATTAAAAGAGTTTTATTTTTTCAGCGAAAATGATGAAGAGAACCCTTAGATTTTAAAAAAGTAAGTTGGTTTAATGACAAACAGTCATAAATTTTGTTAACCTACATTAGGTATTATTTAAGTAAACGTAAATACTATGTAATTCTAGTGTGGGTCCTAGTTAACTACCTATGTACTCGTACATATCTAATGTGTTTTACTGGCAAAATGACACGAATCTCACCGCTTAATACGATGAAGACGTTTTTTTGTTATCATAAGTTTATTATAAGTAGAGTTAACGGACTTTGAGTTGAAGTTAACTAATAAATTGTAATGTCTTAACATACGTACTCGTACGTATATATAATTGATAAAAGGTATTTTGAATTATGCCGATTGCCATAATAGCAATTGACATCAACAAAGAAAGATTGAACCCAACGATGTCAATTAGAAAAGATAAGTAATAGAAAATCTTTTTTTTCCAGGTTCCAACAAATCCATTTCATCGTATTTTTTTACATCTGCAATGAAAAATACTTCGTGATTTTTCAACAAAGCTTGACGCGTATAAGTTTGGGTTGATACCTACTGTTGAAACTTCATTGTACTGGCCATCAGATATTGTGTTTTTGCTTGACATTGATTTGATTTGTTGATAGACTTCAATACAAATTTGGTTCTGAGAATATTTGTTTTATTAGGCCCAGACGGTTATATGGCTCAATCGACTTTACAAGGAAGTTCGAGGAATCGAGGTCATACCTACCGTTTATGTGGACAACCAAAGTGCTATTAAGCTTGTCAAGAACCCAGTGTTTCATTTTAAGACAAAGCATATAGATACGCGCTTTAAGTTTTTGCGAGAGCTTCATAAAAAAAAAGGTCAATGTCCTCTACGTACCTTCTAGAGAACAAGTAGCAGATACGTTTACGAAAGCCCTACCAAAGGAAAGCTTTCTTAGAGCACGAGACTCACTAGGACTGGTGAGTAAGCCTGATCTGATGCAGGGGGAGTGTTGAAACTTCATTGTACTGGCCATCAGATATTGTGTTTTTGCTTGACATTGATTTGATTTGTTGATAGACTTCAATACAAATTTGGTTCTGAGAATATTTGTTTTATTACCTACATTGTACAGTCAAGTGAAAAAATAAGTATCTATTCGAACCACTCAAAAATTGTTAAGTAGGTACTACGGTCGGAATAAGTCTGTGGTACTTATTTTTAAATCTTGAATAAGTTCATATTTTTACACTTGACTGTACAATTCAACATTACTATTTTATAAAAAAAATGCATATTACGTTATTTTTAGTTTTACAAACAAAATTGAGATACTTACCTACCTACTTCTCAAAAAAAGTAAAAAGTTTATGCAAAGCAATTACTAGATTGTCCACTTCGTTCACTTCATCTCAAACTCGTTTAGCTATACATAGTTACTATTTACGTACACGTCTTAAGAAATCCAAGTGAATAAATTAGGATGAAAAGGATCCTGGCCGAATTCCAAATATATCAAGTACCGCACAGAAAACGCAGGAATTATATTTGGAATAACAGCCAACCTCTTAGTAAAATTGGGTTGAGGTACAAAACTCAGTTGTCTTTTAAAATTTATTCATTAGTTTAGTCGTAAAGTTCAGCTAAATTAAAGGAACCACCACCACCACCACCAGCGAAGTTCAGACTAGAGGACAGAAATAACCAAATGATTTTTATTCTTTAATACGGTATCTCTCTCTCTCGCCACGGATGGTTTTACTTCTATTTCTGTCCTAATAGTGAGTAAGTATTTTGAAAAGATAGCTGTTAAAACTGATTCCATAATGGGTAAGGCCGCGAATTTTGACCAATGTGACATAGAAATAACATAAAAAAAATACGTGACGTTACCATAAAACGTAACGCAAATTTTTATAAAGCCTAGATCAAACTGGTAAAAATTCCCATTAGATAACGTATGTATGAAAAAAAAATACATCTCATATAATAAAGTGAAGTTTTTATTTTTACTAGAACTTTCTGACGATACTGATCTTAAATCTGTCCTATATGAGATCTATAGAGCTAAACATGAGAATGTGGAAGTAGAAGTACCCTCTAGTTGACGAACATCTTTCCAAAAGTGTATCTTTACATGCCTCTCTAACACTGACAATAAGGTGCACATTTATAAGCATAACGAATTTGGATGTGGTTTTTTTTTATTCGACTGGATGGCAAACGATCAAATGAGTAAGAGATCACCACCGCCCATAAAAATCTGCAACACCAGGGGTATTGCAGACGCGTTGCCAACCTAGAGGCCTATGATGGGATACCTCGTGCCAGTAATTTCACCGGCTGTCTTACTCACCACGCCGAAACACAACAGTGCAAGCACTGCTGCTTCACGGCAGGATTAGCGAGGAAGATGGTGGTAGCAATCCGGGCGGACCTTGCACAAGGTCCTACCACCTAGTTGTGAGCATGCTTGTGACTTCGACTGTACAAGCTATTAAATACCTCAAAGAAATGGCCAAAACCCTAAATCACAGGTTTTACCAATTTAGGAAGTAGTATCTTAGTTAAGTGGACAATGTAAAAAGATGTTTTTGGAAATAAATTATTATGATTATTAAGTTTAGGTAACAAATGAACTAAGTAGGTAAGTGAATCTCTCCGTTTGTCTCTCACTTTAAATACGCTATGCATGTAGCAGGACGTGAACACAGAACTCGCCACAATTCTCTTGTGCCGATCCCTGCACCTACAGATTAAAATTTATTTAACTTCAAAATATCCATCTAACTAACTTACTGTGCGTGCAGTCATTGGAAACCTAATAATAAACTGGTGTAAGTTAGAATTTTTCTGTGTGAACTTCCCTTTACCACATTTTTTCGTTACGTTATGTACAAAATACGTAGCATTTTGTAAAAATGTAACGTAATCGTAACGAAAGTGTAACGTATTTTATACAAAAAATCGTTTATCATGGTGAATAACGACATTTTGAACATAATAACACATGCCACTTACATGGAAAAGATTACCCTATCGTATGAAAAAACAACCAGTTAAAAATAATCACTACTTACCCTTAAAATCGAACAAGCACTTTCGACGTTTTTCGAAAAAAAACCTCCGCGTCACTTTTGATGGCTGTTTGTCAACAAACTGATGAGATTTATTTATCTCATCGATGTTGCCCTATTAGAGTATTAGTTGCCAGTGTACAAAAACAAATTTCTACCGAAATTGGCGTTAAAGGTAGCTTAAAAAAGCGTCACCTAAGTATTCGTAACGAAAACGTGGTTTTTTGGCACGTGAAAAGAAATAAATATAAAACATGAAAAATATTTGATTATCATGATTCCGCAATCGGTAGGACTATCGTTATATCATAAAATTTCGTTTAAACAAAATCATGATCATGAGAAGTTAAATAGCATGAAAATAATAAGGTATTAAGTACTCGTGGTCAAAAAAAATAGTCAATTTTCGTTACGTTTTGGACGGTAATATATTTTATTATTTTTTTAAAAGGGTTTAAATCAATTATCTCATTTGCGACCTTGAGAGTTTATATCGTGTCATATAATAAAAAAAAATTAAACCTCTAGGTGTTATCAGTTTTTTTTTATCAGCCTTCCAAATTTGAAACGTCCAAATTGGTCAAAATTCGCGGCCTTACCCTAATGGTGATAGCACACTGAAAAAAAAAACAATAAAGATTAAAGTACCAGTAGAAGTAAAGAGCTTCAAGTGCTATCAAAAAGAAGAGGGATAGCATGATACAAACTTCGAATTTATAGTTTTAGAGTAGCTCACCAGAATGTCAGAAGTGGATGAGCGGTTATTGTGTCCAAAATTAGCTACTATACTTTCATAATACTTTGGCTGTAGATAGAGTCGTGCGTGTACCTATTTACTGACGTGTTTTTATGTTTCTTATAGACTAAAAGGTAAAAACCCTGCAAAGACGTAGGTATGCAATTATAGTTGAAATGTAATAACATTGTCAAATATTTGTGAGCATTCAGCTTCACTACAACAAACTACTTACACAATACAATTTAAATTTTCACTCATTTCTAAGCATAGGCAACGAGAATTAGTACAGTTTTCTTTACATTCTTAAATCATTTTAACATACTACGTCGAAAGCAACCTCTCAATTCTACAGCATTTCAAGCAGCTACTTACCTACCAGGAACAATACAGTAACGTAAACAATACCTACGCCGAAGCTCCCGTTTGGGTTATACTAAACAGTTCCAAATCAAATTTGTTCCCACATGGGCCTCGAAACCCTGTTACTACAGTCCGCTGATTAATTCCTATTCCCATCCGAATAATTTGGAGCTATTGTTCCTGAGACGCAGTTGCCGTCGTTCTTAGGTACTAATAACAACGTACGTCTTGAATATCTTTGTTCTAAAGGGTACAGCTATAGTGATGTCATTGATCTTTAAACATGTAATGAAAATTAATTGATTGATATATATACCTATCATTAATTTGCGAAGGTTCATATCAATGAACTACATTAATTTATCTTGTCTTGCTTTTAGCGGAAAAAAGTGGGTAGTGTACATATTTTAGCGAAGAAGCAATGTTTATACGTTATGCCTATCCAATTTATTCTTTTTATATTCTAGTATAATCTCACTGGTTCGAATCATTAACACATTTATCTATAATTCGTGTCTTTTAACTAGATGTCTAATCACTTTTTTGACCAAAATTCACTTTATTTCAATATTAATTTTTCATTTGAAAAATCTTCGTCAAAATCTGACGCTATTTCTTGATACGTTTTCCGGGTACGTTGAAGGATACGAACCCCCATCTTGTGCGTTATCAACTGCTGTGCACCACGGGACTCCCTATCAACACTGTTGAACACTTGCATACCCCAATAGTAGCATAATTAGTGGAGTATGCCCGTGGTGGAGTTGGTACAGGTCTAGTGAATAATGCTTTTTCCATCGTATTTTGTCTGATAAGTTCGTTTATCTTACTTTCTCAATTATCTTTGGTAAACTTCAGTGAGCTAGTTGAGACAGCAAGATAAATAAGAATTTACCGACAAAATACGATGGCAAAACATTATTCACCAGGTACATCGATATAGAATACCCTAGATATACCCTACTAACGCTTAAAATGTGTCTTGCTACATCTGTGCTTAAGCGCCTTCTAAGCACAGTTGCGCTTTCAGTAATGCGTGCTTCGTTATCGGATCAACATGCCGAAGTGCTCCGTAAAAAAGTGCCAAAATAATACACATTGAAAAAGGATGGCATATCGTATTTTCGGCGAGTACTAGTTAATAGTTTAAAATAATGTAGTGAATTTGTGGCAAAATACGCCTTCAAACTCATTAAAAACATTATTGTTATAAATTAATTTCAATAAGTTACCTATCTTCATTTGAAACGTCAAAGCCGTCAATTTGTTACGATTGTCATAATAGGGATTGACTCAAGGTATAGTAAATAATCCTACTAATATTATAAATGTGAAAGTTTGTGAGTGAGTGAGTGAGTGAGTATGTTTGTTACTTCTTCACGCTTAAACGGCTGGACGGATTTGGATGAAATTTGGCGGAAAGTTAGTTTATAACCTAGATTAAAACATAGGATACTTTTTATCCCGATATTCCCACGGGATAGGGATAAAATCTCGAAATAACAACCGCTAGGCTTAGAGTCATGAAATTTGGTATGTAGGTAGTTGGACGTCTGGAATATCACATAGGCAACTTTTTGACTCGATATTCCGACGGCATACCTAGGGATAAAATCTTGAAATAACAACCACTGGGCTTAGAGCCATGAAATTTAGTGTGTAGGTAGCTGAACCTCTGAAATAACACATAGGCTACTATATATCCCGATATTCCCACGGGATAGGGATAAAATCTCGAAATAATAACCGCTGGACTTAGAGTCATGAAATTTGGTATGTAGGTAACTGGACATCTGGAATAATACTTAAGTGACTTTTTGACCCGATATTCCCACGGGATAACTAGGGATAAAATCTCGAAATAACAACCACTGGGCTTAGAGCCATGAAATTTGGTATGTAGGTAGCTGGACCTCTGGAATAACACATAGGCTACTTTTTTATTCCGATATTCCCACGGGATAGGGATAAAATCTCGAAATAATAACCGCTGAGCTTAGAGGCATGAAATTTGGTATGTAGGTAGCCGGACGTCTGGAATAACACATACGCTACTTTTTATCCAGATATTTCCACGGGATAGTTTTGTAACTAAGGGACCCCCATACATCCGTGTATTATTATTATTATTATTTTGTAATTTTTTCTTTAATTATATACTTACTGTAGTTTTTAAGTATTTTATTTGTAGTTATTTTATTTTGAAAAATGACTTTCTGCCAAGCTTCTTGCGGCGCATTTTTCTTGGCAATGATGGTCTTTCCGAAAGCGCTGGTATTTTAAAAAATGACGTGTAAAAGTGCCCATTGCGGCTGAATTAATTATTACTGAATAAATGATTTGAATTTGAATTTGGATATGGAAAAAATTTGAAATTTTAGCACTGGGTTTAGAGTTTTGAATTTTGTACATTTATTCACAACACAACCTCAATGAGGACCACGATATAAATTTTGGAAATTTCCAGGAGAATTTTGTAAAATCCCGAAAATTTCAATTGCAACTACCAGACCGAATAGTTTACGCGTGCGAAACCGCGGGTAAAAGCTAGTGTTTAATATAATCTTGCCTACGACCAAAAGCGCGATGGTCTTATTTTATAATGTCATAACCGCCAATCGCGCGCACTCGAAATAACACCTTAATATTGGCAGCATAAGGTTGCATTTAACCAAAATTAAAATGTCCTTAAGTACATTATGTGTTTTTGATTTGCCTTAGTAGACGCACGCACTTGTCACTTAGCTACGGGTTATTTTTGCGACTTGCATTTGTAGGTGACAGTGTACAATACAATACAATACAAAGACTCTTTATTGTACACCAGACATAGTAAGCGATACAGAAAACAGATACACAGAAAAAAATAATTACAAGGTGAGCAATAGGCGGCCTAGTGTATCTAGGGTATTCTAAATCAATGACTAGGTACATCTGTAGCACACTCGGCGCTTATAACCAGTAGATGCATTAGTTATTCGCATTCCGTCTGGCTGGATCATCCGATTTTTTTTAAATAAGTAAATCTTAGATTTCGCTGAGCAAACGTATTCACCGCTGATAGAAACAAATGACACATATGATAATAATGTTACTGAAATTTACTTATTTAATAAATGTAATTTATTACAATATAAATTGGCTTTTAAACTAGTTTGCAGAATCTTGCGCAGAGAACAATATTGCCTCTATCTATCTGTTAAGCCAAGTTTAAACCTACCAGAAAAATCGAGTAAGTTGCTTAACATTTCGCGGTCGTAAAACAGACGAGTTTAAAGTGCTAAATCGAGTGCCGCAATGTATATAACTTGCATCGTTTTTCTTGCAGTTCTAAACTGAGCTTTACATTCCAAAATGTAGTTGATAAAAGTTTTGCATTTAACTTTATCTTAATGTTCCATTTTAATGCTTTCCTAGAACACTAAATACCTGGAATAATATAAGCTGACATTAATTAAAGCAAGCTTAAAGCATTTTCCTTGTAACCCTAGCGTAAAGCAAAGGATTTCATATGCCGGTTGACTTAGAATCATATTGAGAATTCTAATTATACTTAAGTACCTATTTATGTTATTTGTGTTTTATATAACTATATTAACGAAAGTAAAAATATTAGATTATTATAGAAATACAGGTGCATGAAAATAAAAGCTCAGAAATGAATATTTTATTTCCTCAGAATCGAAGTGAACAAAGTAAAGCAAAAGTGTAACCATAAAATTTGATTCACTTACCTATCAATCCTCGCATGTAGCTCAGGTGAATATAAACGCTCGGGAAAATGACCCGTTTAATGCACTTGTCGACTATTTACGAGTATACTCTAGTGCATAAAGGATTGCACGAAATAATACAGAGAGTAATGAATAATATGTGTGCTTAACTAGATGGAGTGATAAAGGAGAATGTGTCCAATGCAGACAGTGCATGCAATCGACGCGTAAGTTAGAATAAAGCTCCGTAGGTATTGGGAGGATGCGAAGTACTAGGTGGGAGTAATTAAATCTATCGCAGCGCTCGTAGTGGCCAAAAGAAGAAATAATCTAGGCTCTGTCATCTGTCATACTCATATGAATCTGTCATTAACAAAGCAATTTGTATAGACTTTAACTGCTAGTAATAGATTGATAAATTGTGTTATGATGCGAGCTTGAACTATTGAACACTGTCCCTGTTTTGTTCTTAATTCCTCTACATCTCGGACATGTCCAGCAACAATTTTCCTTATGAAACGGTTTGTGGTTGAAATTTTATATTGAGTGATAGGTACCTCACAAAACCGGTCTTCAAAATGATACTCATTTTGATCTGAAAACGATATTTAATTTATTACCAGCGATATAAGAGCAATTATATAATTTTACTATTATTGAAAGAAACCAATAACCAATAAGATAGCTTTATCTTTTCGTTTTACAGTAAAAGTACAACTAAACATGAAGTAAACAAACCCTGACATTTAAACGAAAATAAAACACACTTTTTGAATAAATTTTACTTACCTCATTTAGAATGACCAAAAATGAATTCACAACCTTTTGTCCACCCAAATCACGGTATCACAGTAATTTTGTATTATAAATTAATACGTTATAGGTCTGATTTTTGTCACAATGTCGCGATGAAATTTCAAAACGTCAGAGCATCAGAGCCAAAAAAGTTGCGGGCGCGTGCACAGAGCCAATACACTACATTTACATTACATTTACAATACACTACATTTACATTTACATCAACCCTCAATTTAGTCTACCCGTGATCATGTAGCTAGTTGAAATATCATAATCAAGCTCATTATAATTAAAGGTTACCGCGGCCTGCATCATGTAAAAATAACGTCAAAATAATGTAACATCTGGTCAAAATCTAGTAATATGGTTTATGTTGGTTGACTAACGGCGGCTCTACATTCCCTGTCCTTGCCAATACTCGTTTTATAACCATTATACGTGACGTCCGTAATGACGATAATGGCAGAGGTGTTCTTGCACTGTGGTCTTGCTTCTGAAGATATATACTTACTTGCTCACGCTTCTTTCACTCACCTTTTCCACAGTTGGCGCTAGGAAGTCTTTTTTGCTATCCTACCACGCCGCTGGTCCCTAAAAGTAGCTTCGTACCTAATACATTCTGCGCAGGCTGCATAGCATACTCTATGAGCGACTCGTTAAGGGCCTAGAACGCGTGCAAGCCTGCATTAAGTTGTAAGGCATTAATGCCCCGCCGCGTCTGACCACGCCTGCACATAACACGGGAACTTAATGTCGACTTTTTGTTGCTGAAATACGCAAGTACAAGTACGGAACCGTCTGCACTTTTAAAATGAGAGGGTAATTCATATGAATTAGCTTGCCACTTGCATACGCTGAACACCTTATGTGCATTTGTGTGCGAAATGCAAATGGAAATTTCTTTTCCAAGAACTTAGGACATTACATTTTACAAGTTTGATTTTAACTTGTAAAATGAATAGTAATTGTAAGTGAGTAAGTATGGAGGTAGGCACGAAAATTGTTTTCAATTTCTGCAAGACAAACTTCACCCAATTTTTAATTAATGGTCGGGTTGATTGAAAAATCGGAGCTAATATGAGGATAAAATAAATAACAATATGAGTCAACAGAAGAATAGGTTATCAAAAAAAACTAGAAGTTATACAATAACGAGAAATTATTTTATGCATTTATTGCTCTGCTACTTAAACTCCAATTCAATAGAATCTGACAATCCTGTAGACACTTCCAGCCTACTAATATAAACACCGGGCTGCCTAAGGCTTTGTGATGTGACTATTATTCTTTTTTGATTCCTTTTAGATGATAATTGCAACAACAGGGACATATATAATCAAGTGTGCCGACGATAGGGTGTCTTAAATATGTAGAAAATTGACAGATTCTATTGAATTGTACTTTACGTACATGGGTGGCTGGTAGGAGTTTACTTTCCTAACCTTACAGCGGTGGCAAATTTCCCTTAAGGCTCTCTTAAAATAGACAAAAAAGTTTTAAAATTAAAATGTAAAATTACGGATCAGTCAGAGAACAAAAGTATTTTTATCCCAACATTGTAATAAATGGTGTTATCTAAACTTTCGCAATTATCTTCCCGTCGGTTTTCACGAGTTTGGAAAACAACCCTTTCAGACTCGCAACTTAGCGTTTACAATTTAAAATAATCTAGTGATTAAGCTTAACCGTTTCGGGTTGTTACCGTTATAGCTTTACCTTGGCTACTCCAGGTTGCGAGTTAATAATAAGGATCCCTCCTTAGAAATTGTATCGCTGGAATAAAAGGCCATTGCATAAATAATGCTTTTCCGCAAAATGATATTGCCTCGGTGCTCGTAGACACCGCTTAGTAGCGGATGCACTTTTAAGCTCTAAAGAGGTATTTACTTGGTAGCGCGGGCGATTCTAAAGTAAAACAACGGTGCAGAGGTCTACTCTGTATTAATCCATCTTTAAATCCGAAATTCCAGTCAAGTGCTAATTAAATTCGCTCATGTAGAGAAAAAACACGTTTCTTGTACAGAAACTAGATAAAGACCGCTTTAATTGCCTATCGGTAATAACAGTAGCACCGCCTAGTTTTACACATTCTCTGAAAATTTAAAATTGTAGCTTCTACAGTTTAGTCACTTAGGCCTTGCCTGTGACGGTGGGATAGTCAGATGGACGCACGAGTGAGAGATACAGGGTTCCGTTTAGGAAAATTGGATATGTAACACTACTTAAAGATAGGGTTTGACTGTTGGCACTTCTTTTTTAGGGTTCCGTAGCCAAACTGGCAAAAGCGGAACCCTTAACCCTTATCGTTTCGCTATGTCTGTCTGTCCGCCCGCGGCTTTGCTCAGGGACTATCAATGCTAGAAAGCTGTAATTTTGCACGAATATATATGTAAACTATGCCAACAAAATGGTACAATAAAAAATACAAAAAAATATTTTTTAGAGTACCTCATAGACGTAAAGTGAGAATGATTTTTTTTTTCTCATCCAACCTTGTAGTGTGGGGTATCGTTGGATAGGTCTTTTAAAACCATTAGGGGGTTGCTAAAACGATTTTCCAATTCAGTATTTGTTTGCAAAATATTCAACTTTAAAGTGCAAATTTTCATTTAAATGGAGCGTCCCAAAATACGAGATCCTTAGTAAAATATTACTTATTTTTTTCGTAATGGCTAAGGAACTCTATTTTGAGCGTGTCCGACACGCTCTTGGCCGGTTTTTTAAATTTATTCGAAATACATAATATACTCAGCGGCATAAAATTTGGCCCGCAGTCTCCATACAAAATTACCTATTACTGCATACATTTGAGGGCCAGTTTTTTTTTCCGCTCAATAGGTATAATAATATGTATGTATATTAACTCTTTATTGTACAAAATAAGAAAACAAACACAATTGACAAACAACGAGATTATATGTACAAAGCCGAACTTATCCCTTTAACGGAAAGGTATATTTCTGTAGGTTGTTTTTATTTATTAAATAGATTTTTAATTGCAGTCAACACATTCTCCATACATTGATCGATGATCAAAGGCATAACTCCCTTTTAAATAATAATACCGGACGAAAAATGTGTGTTTACATAGGTGTCCGCTCGAACTAACTCAACAATTTGCTGAAATATTTCGAATTAAAATTGTAAAACATCTTGTGTACCTACCTGCAATAATATTATTATCAGATTTTCAAGATTCTTGAGCAAAACCAAAAAGTACAGTCGAGTGAGTTTCAAAATATGTAGGTGCCTTTGTACCGTTCCGACGTAATAAGGTCGCCGGTAACATATTTTTGAGAGGTTCGAATAGATACATAATTTTTGACTGTTGGAACTTAGTTATTTTGTGTGTTGGACACGCCCAAGATAGGGTTCCGTAGCCATTACAAAAAAATATTTTTCTAAGGATCTCGTAGTGTACCTATAGGTAGGTACGGAATCTTCCAAGTTTAGGTATAATTTATACCTTAGACTGCTATTTATTTTACTCTTTAACTACTACTATTTCACCAGCAATCTTCGCCTTAATCATTTATATGCATATACTTAATACCATTTGAATGGTTTTTTTGAGGGGTCTCAATTTTAATGAAATTTTTCACTTTAAAGTTGAATATTTCGCAAACAGATCACTAAATCAAAAAATCGTCTTTGCAACCTCCCCAATGGTTTTAAAAGACCTATCCAACGATACCTACCCCACACTATAGGGATAGTCGAGAAAAAAACACCCCCTTTTTACGTCTATGGGAGGTATACTTACCTTAACCTATGAATTGGCAGCGCCATATTTAAAATATACTGTCAAGCGGCGCGGCCATTTTGAAAAAATCTTCCTTGAGTGCATTGACTTTTGACACCTACGAATTAATTTCGCGAATTCGCGAATTTTATAAAGAATATCACCAAAAAAAACCACTTTAATGTTATAGATAAGCCTTACAGTGATAGTTTAGCATAAAATGGCATATGTGAAACGTAAAATATTATAGGGCATAAGATTCATATTTGCGTCTAACGAGCTTTTGGAATTACAACACCAACCAACAAAACTGTTATTTGCATTAGAGTATTACTCGTTTATCTTTTACACGGCTTTTAAAACCTGTGTTTTTAAAAATGTCTACTAAATATTAATATATGCCTAATTTTATTATTTAGGTAGCAAAGCAACCCAAGTTTACTCAGGTAGGTAAGTAGTTATAAAAGCATTATGATTTTACATACGACATTCGAAATCCCCTCCTGAATTGCAAATAATCCCTGGGGGTATAAAAATTCACCCCCTCATAAATGCAGTGGGCTAAAATGCTATGAAAATTAATAAATAATGAAAATGCCTGAAGGAATGGAATATAAAACGGACGGCGAAATGCATGCCATATTGAAAATTACTCCGTCTACTCAACACAGAATATAAATAATTGAACTTAAGTAAGTAAATCTTTCATAGAGCACTGTTCATTTCCGCTGAAGATAAACAAACTGCACTTAAATTAATAAAGCCTTTATGGACTTGCGAACTCTAGGTACCCTCCTTGAGTCTTTTGAACAATTGAGCATTTAAACATTCGCAAAGGGGTAAGTAGTTAGAAATGGGGAAAAGCTTTAGAGATAGCCGCCCTGAGGGTTAGGTAATTGATTATGGTTAGGTAAATTAGCTAATATTTCAGAAATGATTAAAAGTATTGTTTTTCTTCTTTGGTTATTAAAAAGTACGCCACATTATACTGTATTGCTAGGTACAATCCAGTGTATGGCGTTCAGATTAACGTGATCTATGTAGGTGTAGATAGGTACCTAGGTAGGTAGGTATGCTATTTCACGTTAATCTGACCACCACACACTGGATTATAACTAGCAATACAGTATGTGAAAATAATACTTTAGATAATTTCTGAAGCTAAATTACGGCGGCTATCTCTAAAGATTTTCCCCATTAAGGGGGTTGCTCTTCCATACAAACCTACGGACACCCCGCATAGCTTCCACGGACATGTTTTCTTAGAGGATTTTTTGAGAATAGTAATTTATGGATATGCTCTTCAAGCAAAATCCAAAAAAAAGTAACTTTATTGCATCAAAAGTGCAGCGTGATGCAGTAAATTTTGATGCATTTTACCATTGTATGAGTACAACTGACAGTGTTCGCAGCGAACATGTAGTGACATTTTATATGGGTGCGTGAGTCAATGTCACAAAATCAAACTATTGTAAATAGGTATCGACTATTTCGTGTGGTCACGTGACCATCACCTTTGGCTCAGATAATACGACAACTAAATGAAGAAAGCATGAAATCACTGAGAGATCAAGTTCAAGTTTCTGAGTCTAGTATTTACTTTTTTTGTTTTTAAATCTGTTATTTTCGGAAGTTGAAACGCCTAAACTATTATTTCTGATTAATGCAAGGACACAAACTGTAAGTAAGACGAAAAATAGGTAAGTTACTTTTAAAATTGTCATTTAAAATAATAATTATTTAAGTAACAGACCCAGTCCTCGGCAAAAATTATAACATTGCATACTTTACATACATTATAATGCGGTGCTTCGATCTAGGACAAGTGGTTTAAATTCAACTTACAAATTCTGAACAGATATTAGTTATTTATTCTTACGTAGACAGTAGCGCCACTAATTTATATAAAGCATATTTATTCTCACAATAAAAGGTGCTAGGTGTAATCACTAAACTAATTAGTTAAAAAATAAGGTCTACATTCAACATACATTGCATGTGTATGTATTAATATCAAGTTTTACAGTGAGGCTCAAATAAATTCCTACATATCACGGCATTTTTACGGCCGCTAAATCTAGGCTCGGTGAATAAAAAGGTTTTCACAATCGAAGTAGTTTTCGTACCTTTTTTATTATTATAACTGGCTAGATAAGTAAAATTTAAACGTCATTATAATACATTTTTGTCACAACGTCAAGTCAATGAGATTGATATTCAAAAGCAATTATGTTTGAATAATTATGGTTTGAACACAAATCAAGAAGTCAAAAAGTTGGCGGACGAGAGGAAATTAGCAAGAGTGCAACTCTTAAACTATTTATGTATTGGATATTGGATACACGGGTATGTTTATTTTATCATTTTTGTCAGAAACATTAATATTTGTTACAAGAACACCAGAGGCAGGGCTGTAAAAATTTCATTCCTACTGGGTGGCCAAAGTATGGCTTATCGTGTGTACCAAACTTGTGGTCTGCAGCAACCTACTACGAAAACATACCAAATTTCCCTAACTCTTAGTAGCGTCGTGAACATTTTCACTCCATAGAAGTAAGTCGCTTCCCACCGTCTGTCTGCATATGTACGAGTATGTACTGTATGTACTCTATTATGAAGTGATTCAAGATTTTTTATTTTATTTATAAGTGTGAGAAACGGCAGGGGTTATGGTTTTGGAGCGTATGTATGGTCATTTCTTTCGCACGCTATGCAACAAGGCTTTGATGCATCTTAGCAAGTAAGACAACAAACAACAACAAGACAAGAAAATAAGTCTTTGTTAGGAGTGACACAGGTTGTTAATTTTATGCGTATGTGAGTCTGTCTGTGTATCTTTCCGTCGGCCCATCCGTCCGTCCGTCTGTCGATCCGTCCATCTGTCTGTCCGTCTTTCTGTCTGTCTGTGTTTCGAAGTGAACACTACATCATTAGTCCAGTGATGACATATGGATCCGAGACGTGGTGCTTTACTTTAGGCCTTATAAATAGGCTCAGAGTTGCTCAGCGAGCTATGGAGAGAGCTATGCTTGGGGTTTCTCTACGGGACCGAATCAGAAATGAGGAGATACGTAGAAGAACAAGGGTCACCGACATAGCCAAGCGAATCAGCTCGTTGAAGTGGCAATGGGCGGTCGAGTGGAGGCCGCGGATCGGCAAGCGCAGCGTAGGACTTCCACCAACAAGATGGATGACCTGGTTAAAGCCGCAGGTTCGCGGTGGATGCAGGCTGCTGCCAGTTGAAGCAACTGGAGGTCTGTGTGGGAGGCCTATGTCCAACAGTGGACGTCCTACGGCTGAGATGATGATGATGGTGATGGTGAATAAAGTTGTACCAACTGTACTTTAGTCGAAAATTTTACTATGACCTTTAAAATTTATAAGTATTTTATTGATAATTAGAAGCAGAGTCTTGGGAAATAGCTCATGTTAGGAGATAAAGAGATCAGAAGAGGTATCGTTAGATTTGTCTCTGTTAGGAGTGACATCCGTCTCATCCGTCCGTCCGTCTGTTGATCTGTCCATCTGTCTGTCCGTCTGTCTGTCTGTCTGTGTTTCGAAGTGAACATACATCATTGTCCTATTTTTTTAATTATTGTTTACCAACGCACACACCAAACCTTTATCCTAAAAAGCTGAAATTTAAGATAAGGAAAAAATGGGATTTATTATGTAGGTACCTACATAAAATTCTACTGGTTCGTAACTATTATTTAGTTTTTAGGGTTCCGTACCTAAAAAGTGCCAACGGAACCCTATTTCTGAGACTCCGCTGTCTGTCTGTCTGTCTGTCCGTCCGTCTGTCACAGGGCTCTATCTCTTGAGTCGTAATAGTTAGACACTTGAAATTTTTACAGATTATGTATTACTGTGGCCGCTATAACAACAAATACTCAAACCAGAATAAACAAATATTTAAGTTTTTTTTTTGCTAATGTCTAATGTTGTATAGATAATGGTACGGAACACTTCGTGCGCGAATCCGACTCGCACTTGGCCAGTTTATTTTTAATACCCAGGGTATTCAATGTTATATATTTAATTTTACAACTCTATCTCCATATCACTAATCTCTGTAAATTTTACATGCAGGCAGAAAGGAATAGCAAAAATCTAAATTCAATATCAGGATATTTTGAAAAAGATAAGTATTGTTCACAAACCGATCTTAATGACGATGATGATGATGATGTGATGATGGTCGTATGTCATCGCTGCCGAATTCTAACTTTATTCAATGAAAAGACATGGAGAAACTTTGTCACAAAGAC
>NC_133489.1:9085970-9105050 GCF_025370935.1 Choristoneura fumiferana
GGTCTAGTGAATAATGATTTTTCCATCGTATTTTGTCTGATAAGTTCGTTTATCTTACTTTCTCAATTATCCTTGGTAAACTTCAGTGAGCTAGTTGAGACAGCAAGATAAATAAGAATTTACCGACAAAATACGATGGCAAAATATTATTCACCAGGTGCATCGATTTAAAATACCCTAGATATACCCTACTAACGCTTAAAATGTGTCTTGCTACATCTGTGCTTAAGCGCCTTCTAAGCACAGTTGCGCTTCCAGTAACGCGTGCTTCGTTATCGGATCAACATGCCGAAGTGCTCCGTAAAAAAGTGCCAAAATAATACATATTAACGACATTGAAAAAGGATGGCATATCGTATTTTCGGCGAGTACTAGTTAATAGTTTTAAATAATGTAGTGAATTTGTGGCAAAATACGCCTTCAAACTCATTAAAAACATTATTGTTACAAATTAATTTCAATAAGTTACCTATCTTCATTAAATTTGAAACGTCAAAGCCGTCAATTTGTTACGATTGTCATAATAGGGATTGACTCAAGGTATAGTAAATAATGTAATATAATCTTGCCTACGACCGAAAGCGCGATGGTCTTATTTTATAATGTCATAACCGCCAATCGCGCGCACTCGAAATAACACCTTAATATTCGCAGCATAAGGTTGCATTTAACCATAATTAAAATGTCCTTAAGTACATTATGTGTTTTTGATTTGCCTTAGTAGACGCACGCACTTGTCACTTAGCTACGGGACATTTTTGCGACTTGCATTTGTAGGTGACAGTGTATCTAGGGTATTCTAAATCGATGACTAGGTACATCTGTAGCACACTCGGCGCTTATAACCAGTAGATGCATTAGTTATTCGCATTCCGTCTGGCTGGATCATCCGATTTTTTTTAAATAAATCTTAGATTTCGCTGAGCAAACGTATTCACCGCTGATAGAAACAAATGACACATATGATAATAATGTTACTGAAATTTACTTATTTAATAAATGTAATTTATTACAAAATAAATTGGCTTTTAAACTAGTTTGCAGAATCTTGCGCAGAGAACAATATTCTGTTAAGCCAAGTTTAAACCTACCAGAAAAATCGAGTAAGTTGCTTAACATTTCGAGGTCGTAAAACAGACGAGTTTAAAGTGCTAAATCGAGTGCCGAAATGTATGTAACTTGCATCGTTTTTCTTGCAGTTCTAAACTGAGCTTTACATTCCAAAATGTAGTTGATAAAAGTTTTGCATTTAACTTTATCTTAATGTTCCATTTTAATGCTTTCCTAGAACACTAAATACCTGGAATAATATAAGCTGACATTAATTAAAGCAAGCTTAACTTTTTCCTTGTAACCCTAGCGTAAAGCAAAGGATTTCATATGCCGGTTGACTTAGAATCATATTCAGAATTCTAATTATACTTAAGTACCTATTATTTATGTTATTTGTGTTTTATATGACTATATTAACGAAAGTAAAAATATTAGATTATTATAGAAATACAGGTGCATGAAAATAAAAGCTCAGAAATGAATATTTTATTAAAGACCCGTTTGACCCGTTTAATGCATGCAATGCACTTGTCGACTATTTACGAGTATACTCTAGTGCATAAAGGATTGCACGAAATAATACAGAGAGTAATGAATAATATGTGTGCTTAACTAGATGGAGTGATAAAGGAGAATGTGTCCAATGCAGACAGTGCATGCAATCGACGCGTAAGTTAGAATAAAGCTCCGTAGGTATTGGGAGGATGCGAAGTACTAGGTGGGAGTAATGAAATCTATCGCAGCGCTCGTAGTGGCCAAAAGAAGAAATAATCTAGGCTCTGTCATCTGTCATACTCATATGAATCTGTCATTAACAAAGCAATTTGTATAGACTTTAACTGCTAGTAATAGATTGATAAATTGTGTTATGATGCGAGCTTGAACTATTGAACACTGTCCCTGTTTTGTTCTTAATTCCTCTACATCTCGGACATGTCCAGCAACAATTTTCCTTATGAAACGGTTTGTGGTTGAAATTTTATATTGAGTGATAGGTACTCACAAAACCGGTCTTCAAAATGATACTCATTTTGATCTGAAAACGATATTTAATTTATTACCAGCGATATAAGAGCAATTATATAATTTTACTATTATTGAAAGAAACCAATAACCAATAAGATAGCTTTATCTTTTCGTTTTACAGTAAAAGTACAACTAAACATGAAGTAAACAAACCCTGACATAACGAAAATAAAACACATTTTTTGAATAAATTTTACTTACCTCATTTAGAATGACCAAAAATGAATTCACAACCTTTTGTCCACCCAAATCACGGTATCACAGTAATTTTGTATTATAAATTAATACGTTATAGGTCTGATTTTTGTCACAATGTCGCGATGAAATTTCAAAACGTCAGAGCATCAGAGCCAAAAAAGTTGCGGGCGCGTGCACAGAGCCTACATTTACATTACATTTACAATACACTACATTTACATTTACATCAACCCTCAATTTAGTCTACCCGTGATCATGTAGCTAGTTGAAATATCATAATCAAGCTCATTATAATTAAAGGTTACCGCGGCCTGCATCATGTAAAAATAACGTCAAAATAATGTAACATCTGGTCAAAATCTAGTAATATGGTTTATGTTGGTTGACTAACGGCGGCTCTACATTCCCTGTCCTTGCCAATACTCGTTTTATAACCATTATACGTGACGTCCGTAATGACGATAATGGCAGAGGTGTTCTTGCACTGTGGTCTTGCTTCTGAAGATATATACTTACTTGCTCACGCTTCTTTCACTCACCTTTTCCACAGTTGGCGCTAGGAAGTCCTTTTTGCTATCCTACCACGCCGCTGGTCCCTAAAAGTAGCTTCGTACCTAATACATTCTGCGCAGGCTGCATAGCATACTCTATGAGCGACTCGTTAAGGGCCTAGCTAGAACGCGTGCAAGCCTGCATTAAGTTGTAAGGCATTAATGCCCCGCCGCGTCTGACCACGCCTGCACATAACACGGGAACTTAATGTCGACTTTTTGTTGCTGAAATACGCAAGTACAAGTACGGAACCGTCTGCACTTTTAAAATGAGAGGGTAATTCATATGAATTAGCTTGCCACTTGCATACGCTGAACACCTTATGTGCATTTGTGTGCGAAATGCAAATGGAAATTTCTTTTCCAAGAACTTAGGACATTACATTTTACAAGTTTGATTTTAACTTGCAATGTAATAATTGTAAGTGAGTAAGTATGGAGGTAGGTACGAAAATTGTTTTCAATTTCTGCAAGACAAACTTCACCCAATTTTTATCTAATGGTCGGGTTAATTGAAAAATCGGAGCTAATATGAGGATAAAATAAATAACAATATGAGCCAACAGAAGTATAGGTTATCAAAAAAAACTAGAAGTTATATAATAACGAGAAATGATTTTATGCATTTATTGCTCTGCTACTTACGTACATGGGTGGCTGGTAGGAATTTTCTTTCCTAACCTTACAGCGGTGGCAAATTTCCTTCAGGCTCTCTTAAAATAGACAAAAAAGTTTTAAAATTAAAATGTAAAATTACGGATCAGTCAGAAAACAAAAGTATTTTTATCCCAACATTGTAATAAATGGTGTTATCTAAACTTTCGCAATTATCTTCCCGTCGGTTTTCACGAGTTTGGAAAACAACCCTTTCAGACTCGCAACTTAGCGTTTACAATTTAAAATAATCTAGTGATTAAGCTTAACCGTTTCGGGTTGTTACCGTTATAGCTTTACCTTGGCTACTCCAGGTTGCGAGTTAATAATAAGGATCCCTCCTTAGAAATTGTATCGCTGGAATAAAAGGCCATTGCATAAATAATGCTTTTCCGCAAAATGATATTGCCTCGGTGCTCGTAGACACCGCTTAGTAGCGGATGCACTTTTAAGCTCTAAAGAGGTATTTACTTGGTAGCGCGGGCGATTCTAAAGTAAAACAACGGTGCAGAGGTCTACTCTGTATTAATCCATCTTTAAATCCGAAATTCTAGGCAAGTGCTAATTAAATTCGCTCATGTAGAGAAAAAACACGTTTCTTGTACAGAAACTAGATAAAGACCGCTTTAATTTTAATTGCCTATCGGTAATAACAGTAGCACCGCCTAGTTTTACACATTCTCTGAAAATTTAAAATTGTAGCTTCTACAGTTGGCCTTGCCTGTGACGGTGGGATAGTCAGATGGACGCACGAGTGAGAGATACAGGGTTCCGTTTAGGAAAATTGGATATGTAACACTACTTAAAGATAGGGTTTGACTGTTGGCACTTCTTTTTTAGGGTTCCGTAGCCAAAATGGCAAAAGCGGAACCCTTAACCCTTATCGTTTCGCTATGTCTGTCTGTCTGTCTGTCCGCCGCGGCTTTGCTCAGGGACTATCAATGCTAGAAAGCTGTAATTTTGCACGAATATATATGTAAACTATGCCAACAAAATGGTACAATTAAAAAATTTTAGAGTACCTCATAGACGTAAAGTGGGGTGATTTTTTTTCTCATCCAACCTTGTAGTGTGGGGTATCGTTGGATAGGTCTTTTAAAACCATTAGGGGGTTGCTAAAACGATTTTCCGATGCAGTATTTGTTTGCAAAATATTCAACTTGAAAGTGAAAATTTTCATTAAAATGGAGCGTCCCCCCCCCCCCTTTAAAATCTAAACCGGTGGGTGGAAAATTTTGAAAAAATTCAGGATGGTACTAAGTATATCAAACTTACAAGAAAAACTAGAACAGTTAAGTTTTCTTGAGAGTTATTAGTTGTTTAAGAGTATTTAGCAGCCTAAGGTATAAAATATACCTAAACTTGGCATATTCCGTACAAAATACGAAATCCTTAGAAAAATATTACTTATTTTTTCCGTAATGGCTAAGGAACCCTATTTTGGGCGTGTCCGATACGCTCTTGGCCGGTTTTTTAAATTTATTCGAAATACATATACTCAGCGGCATAAAATTTGGCCCGCTCTACATACAAAATTACCTATTACTGCATACATTTGAGGGCCAGATTTTTTTCCGCTCAATAGGTATAATAATATGTATGTATATAAACTCTTTATTGTACAAAATAAGAACACAAACACAATTGACAAACAACGAGATTATATGTACAAAGGCGAACTTATCCTTTTAACGGAAAGGTATATTTCTGTAGGTTGTTTTTATTTATTTAATAGATTTTTAATTGCAGTCAACAACATTCTCCATACATTGGTCGATGATCAAAGGCATAACTCCCTTTTAAATAATAAAATTGGAAGAAAAATGTGTGTTTTACATAGGTGTCCGCTCGAACTAACTCAACAATTTGCTGAAATATTTCAAATTAAACTAGTAAAACATCTTGTGTACCTACCTGCAATAATATTATTATCAGATTTTCAAGATTCTTGAGCAAAACCAAAAAGTACAGTCGAGTGAGTTTCAAAATATGTATGTGCCTTTGTACCGTTCCGACGTAATAAGGTCGCCGGTAACATATTTTTGAGTGGTTCGAAAAGATATATAATTTTTGACTGTACGAACTTAGTTATTTTGTGTGTTGGCGGGTTCCGTAGCCATTACAAAAAAATATTTTTCTAAGGATCTCGTAGTGTACCTATAGGTAGGTAGGTACGGAATCTTCCAAGTTTAGGTATAATTTATACCTTAGACTGCTATTTATTTTACTCTTTAACTACTACTATTTCACCAGCAATCTTAGCTTCTACCTAAACCTGTCTTTTTAAAAATGTCTACTAAATATTAATTTATTCATAATTTTATTATTTAGGTAGCAAAGCAACCCAAGTTTACTCAGGTAAGTAGTTATAAAAGCATTATGATTTTACATACGACATTCGAAATCCCCTCCTGAATTGCAAATAATCCCTGGGGGTATAAAAATTCACCCCCTCATAAATGCAGTGGGCTAAAATGCTATGAAAATTAATAAATAATGAAAATGCCTGAAGGAATGGAATATAAAACGGACGGCGAAATGCATGCCATATTGAAAATTACTCCGTCTACTCAACACAGAATATAAATAATTGAACTTAAGTAAGTAAATCTTTCATAGAGCACTGTTCATTTCCGCTGAAGATAAACAAACTGCACTTAAATTAATAAAGCCTTTATGGACTTGCGAACTCTAGGTACCCTCCTTGAGTCTTTTGAACAATTGAGCATTTAAACATTCGCAAAGGGGTAAGTAGTTAGAAATGGGGAAAAGCTTTAGAGATAGCCGCCCTGAGGGTTAGGTAGTTGATTATGGTTAGGTAAATTAGCTAATATTTCAGAAATGATTAAAAGTATTGTTTTTCTTCTTTGGTTATTAAAAAGTACGCCACATTATACTGTATTGCTAGGTACAATCCAGTGTATGGCGTTCAGATTAACGTGATCTATGTAGGTGTAGATAGGTACCTAGGTAGGTAGGTGTGCTATTTCACGTTAATCTGACCACCACACACTGGATTATACCTAGCAATACAGTATGTGGCGTACCTTTTAATAACCATGCAACAAAAATAATACTTTAGATAATTTCTGAAGCTAAATTACGGCGGCTATCTCTAAAGCTTTTCCCCATTAACTACTCACCCCTTTGTGAATGTTACCTATGCAAGTCCGGTGTTTACCTACTACAGTTAACAAAAAGTGTAGGTAATCACCAAAAAAAGGTTCTATTGTCGTTCCAATCGTTTATTTAACTTAAGACAGATCACGCACGTGAAGTTTTGCAATATTTTTTGGTACAATGTACTACAGAGAATACCGTAGGTACTTCATGGATGGATCGATTTTATAAATAAAACATACATTTAAAATAGTTGTGATTATATTTTATATCAAAATCATTTAAAAATAATAAATACTTACATTAATACCTACGCCTTTAGGGATTAAAAAGTTAAAACAACTAAAATAGGCACTGTAATACTATTTTTAATTATACCTACCATTGACGTCTCATTGTGAGTGACAACAAACTGGCCTCGTTGCCACGTCCCTTTTTTCCGCTTCATAATGAGGGTATCGTTTTTTGTTTCACTAGATGGCGCACTGTTGCGTGAGGTTTTTAAGTATGGCTTTCAAAGTCTGTTATGACGGGCGTGAAAACAAAGTTTAGATTAAAATCATATTTAATACACTTTAAAACCGTACCATAAACATATCGAGCATGCCACAGTGTTGCATAGTCCCCGTTTTGTTCGGAAAAAAGGGAGGACAAAGGTTTCCGAAAGACAAAACTGTCTCAAACAGACATTCATTGCCCCGGAACGCATATTTGCCATAATTAATTTCAGATATTGCAAAATATCTACAAAATTATTCTAATTATAAATAAACGAGTAGTCACCCAAAACTATGAGAGTTACATTTCGGAGACCTACGGTAGACCAAACCACGAGTAGTATAATATACGGGGAAAAAGAGAGCCCTCTCTCGTCTCATTCATGCAGACTGTTTTGAAGCGCCGTCTGCATTTCTAACTAGTACATTGATGTATATATCCATCCATACGTTATAGCTATTAATAGTCACAGGTATTCTTTTACTTACTGGATTTGCTTCCCAGCTCAAACCAATATAAAAACTAAAACAGGGCTGCAAAGAGAAGTGAGAACCGCTTGAATTCAGTCTTCTTAAGTTTAAACCAGCCTCAATTTTCCGTTTGCAGCACTGTCTTTACTTTTTATGTGGTCTCAGTTTCGATTGTAACGTAGCCATCTTGTTCCTTGTTGAGCGCGAATAGACGCTGGCTGACATAGAGGGTTGCTACACAAAAAATATTTGTACGACTGAGCGGATACAATTATGTGACTTTAATATTAGAAATTACAATACGATTGTCATTTCGAAAATAAAGTTCATTTTTGCGGTAATTATCAACGACAAAATATTTTTTAATAAATAAAATTTTGTGATCTCAAGCTTTCAGTGACATCTATCTGAAAAAAACGACAACAATCTGTTTTATTTTAGGTTAATAAAGGAGATGGCGGCGCTATCGACATGAATTAGTACGGTATAGGCGACTGTCCCCCCCCTGCGGTACACTAGCACCTCTAGTGGCGAATTCATACGCGATAGCCCTCATCACAGACTAATAAAAGATACTACGTATGGCCCCTCATTCTCAAAAATTACTAAATTACCGTTGGAAATGATAAACATATTAACTTAACATAAATGGTTTATTTTAATATATAAGATAAAGTAACTTAAACACCTGTGAATGTTTATAAAACAATGCAAAATTTTGAGCAAAAATAAATTATGAATGTGTTAAATCGATTAAAACTTCTTCATGAATAAAATCGATTGTAAAAAGAAATCGAATCAGTAACGCATCAGGGCATCACTATTTTAAGTAGTTAGTACTCGAGCTGTCAAAAGTTCAATAAATGGTTGGAACAATTATAATGGATTAAAAAAAAACTTTACTTATTGAATAAATAAACATATCGCTGGGTGGGTAAACGGCGATTACACTAAGTACATTGTTCGCGGTCGTGAAGTTATTTCAAATTACCTAGGCCAACGAACGTCTTCTTCTCTTTAGTCTGTCTGCCGAATGCGATAAATACAATTATAACGAAACTACGATTGCAGCTGCTGTGTGTAGGTCACAGATGGTGATGCAGCGGATGCAGCCGACTACCGTATTCCTTGAACTATTTATTTCAGTCATCGCATGTTTCGCGCGACGACAGACCATGAAGGGCCTTATCACACTTGCGATTTGCGGGCGAGTTCGCTGCGAGCGTGTAACGAATCCACCGCGAGAGCGTTACAAAGACATCGTCCGTCGCGAGCGTGAACGCATTCGCTGCGTATTCGCGGGAAAATTAGTATGGCATCTCAGCGTCAAAGACAAAATATCTTTATTCAATTTAGGCTATCAAGCACTTATGAATGTCAAAAAAATCAACCACCGGTTCGGAAAAACCTCTGTTTAGAAGAAATCCGGCAAGAAACTTCACGAGGTAGATTTTTCCAAACACTTCGTCATCTTTGAAACATATTTTGCATGAAATGTTACAAACCTTTTGGGATGTATGGATACAAATTCTTTTGCTTCTTCTCATTGGGACAAACCCTTTGGACAAACCTTTGGGACAAACTGGTTTAAAAAACTCACTACTGTCATCTGTCAAAGAATTTGACATTCATTTGACAAAAAAACAACCGCACCGTATGATTTGGTTTGGGTTAGAAGCGTGCGTAATACCAATTGAAACAAAATAAAATGCGTTTTGCGATTAAACAAGCTGGCTGTGGTGGAGAGCGCATTGGTACTTTAACTGGCTTTACCAAATCGCCAAGTACTATACTTGAAACTCCTACCGCCGCACTGCTGACTCAGGTACTTTACAATGAAATTATTTCACTTTTATTAAGTTATTAAGTACACAAATATTACTAGTAATCTTTTAATTTGTTATCCATCATTTAACTGTAGCCTGTAGCCTGGTAATCAAAGTTATCTGAAACTTTTCTGTAAAAAGTTATGATAAACCACCATCACGTTTTTCTTTTTCTTTGTTTTGTAAAATGTCTCGAATAAATGTTTGTCTTTTTTCTTTTTTATAAAGCATAACCTTTTGAAACTTTTACAGGGTGGCAGTGTAGTTCATTTGACAGCAGAAGTATTATCCCGTGTGTTTAGCAGCCCTCAACTTTTGTGGGTCCCATTATCTAGTACTAGTCACATGGAAGCCGGTGTAAAGGCTCAAGGCCATGGTATTGCAAAGTTTACTGGTGTCCCAAACCATTTAATATGCACTTCATTACATAGTTTAAATGATGCTACACCATCGGGCCATTTTGAGCTAGGGAATGTACCTTTGTGGACTAAGCATGGAAAGAAAATGATTTCTGCAGAAAAGTAAGTAAATCTTGATTTAAAACTACTTTTATTGAGCTATAAATTTTTTGAATTTGAAATGGGGCTGTGGGTAATGTGATGTGTGTGGTGTGTTGGGTTTTAAAATAAATGAGTGATCCAACATGGAATGCAATGTTTTGAAAAGATATACTGCAAAAAGGTATATTGCATAATACAATTACAACATTGTCAAGATATAACAAAATATATATTATAGGTACTTAATAAATTTTCTGTTGGTCAGCTTAACATTTTATCATTTTATCAAATTACAAAACAACTGGATCAGTATAAAAGCATGGGCTGCCTTTGTAACTGGGCAGTTCCATTACCACAGGTGCAGCAAAGCTACCAGAAAGTATATTTTTTTAACCTTTGGCTACAGCCAGCTCTAATTGAACTATACAATTTTATAATTTCTAATCAATGCAAATTAAAAATGAAACTTAGGTTTATTAGAGTAGCTTTGTTTTTAATTAGTTCTTATTTTTTTTAAAGGAACAGTTGCTGTCATTCAAATTGATATTCAACATTGTCTTTAGCAGAATCACTCAACACCCAATAGGTTAAAACAATCAAGTCGGCATAGTCTTTCTTGATTACTGTTTATACATATTTAGTACTTTTAGTAGGTAAGCCACATTTATTTTACCTTTATTAAAAAAAATTATAGGTCTTTTATTTTTCTGCCTAATTCAGGTACATGGATATAATGGAGTTATTCAAACCAGATATCATTTTAGCCATTGCAGATGGCCGCACTTCATATTCGGAAGGCATGAAGAGGATTACAAAAGCTGTGATAAGATCTTGTGACATGTTAGATGTATGCGTGAACCATTACAAATCGTCCAAGCAATTGAAAGATAGCTCCTTAATTGGTATGTAACAATATGACCACCTATTTTGTAAGTAAGACTTTGAGCAATAAGTTGTGTGGCCATTAAAAGTAAAAGAAACCCATGTCATGAATGGGTAGTTTGCATTTAACCGCTATCATTATTATCTCGCTATTAAAGAAATGAGCTACACAGTTATGCAGTTTTAATGCAAGATTTAAAGAGCATATTTTGACAACCAGATGGCCTAGTGGTCAGAGAACCTGACTACAAAGCTTGAGTTCCCGGGTTCGATTCCCGTGTTGGGGCAGATATTTGTATGAAAAATATGAATGTTTGTTCTCGGGTCTTGGATGTTTAATATGTATTTAAGTATGTATCTATCTATATAATTATATTTATCTGTTGCTTAGTACCCATAACACTAGCTTTGCTAAGCTTACTTTGGGACTAGGCCAATTGGTGTGAATTGTCCCATGATATTTATTTATATTTCGGCATATAGAAATGAGCATCCAGACAGATCAAATTTTGCCAAAAATCTGTAAGAATCAAATCATTAGACTCGGATTCTTATGAAGTGATACATTATTGCGGCAAAGGGTTTCGTCTCAATGTTCTGGAATGCATGGAAATAATTAGGCAGGCACAACAGTATGGGGTCTATGGTCTATTATGAACATGTAAATTAACATTAATGAACAGGTAAATTTAGTATCATCCCCTTACTAGGGCTTGGGTCTAATTTCAGCAATAACAGTTAATAAAACAAGCCTTAACAGTAAATAAATAAGGATTCAAGGTATTTTTATACAACAATTAAAATTTATTAATATATTGTGGGTAGAAATGTAGGTGGGTACTTAGGGAGCTGCAGTGACAAATGAAAACGTTTTGTTGTGGTTTCTTATAGTCTAACATCTGGTAGTATGGTGTATGGTTGTGTTTCTCTGAAGATGAGCTCTGGTTGAGTTCGAAATGCGTGAGTGTAGTGTGGTGGTGGTGATAGATGGGTTTGTGTGATTTGTGTGTGTTCACTGTAGTGTGGAGGTGGAGGAACTGCATGAACACTCATATCTTGCATAAACTTAGATATCATAAGGTTGCGGGTGAGCTGTTTTTTTGTTGGAAGGGAAATTTTCTAGTTCGATGTTTTGTATGATTAAGTAACAGTAAGCATTGTCCAACTTTTTGATCTCCAAACATACTTTTAGTACTCTCACTAGATTAGCTACAGTGCCTGGTATGGGATATAATATCAAACCTAAACTTGTCATATTAAGTATCTCCTTTGTACTTTACAGGTGTCATAGTGGGTGCTGGTCTAACCAAGAAATGCAATGAAAGCATACAACATATTCTGAAGTACAAAGAAACTTTGTCTGGAGTAGCACTGCAAGGCATCATTGATGGAACTGAAGACTACACTAATGTACCTGCTGCCAATGTGATATCTATTTTTAAGAGAGTTGGTGTAAGTGATTTTTTTTTTATTCAAGTTTTCTTTCGATTTTTTGATAGCTGCCTAACAAAGACTATTTTCCATTACTTTACCCAACTGCCCGACTATTTTTTCGGGTGTATGTATGTCTATTTCTTTGGTCCTCTCTGTAGCTTAATAGTTGTTAAAATATAGTACCTGGGTGACCGAGCTTTGCTCGGGCTAACACTCGATAATAAACGTTTTCCCAGAGACAAGACCAAGCTAGATTGATTTGTCAAAAATGATGATGTCGATTTGTCCCTGAAAACCTCCACATACCAAATTTCATCGAAATCGTTGAAGCCGTTTCCGAGATCCCCGAAATATATATATTATTATTATGTACAAGAATTGCTAATTGAATTCATGAGCGGAATTACATTTGAAATTTACCACGAGCTTTGCGGTGAAGGAAAACATCGTGAGGAAACCTGCACAAACCAGCGAAGCAATTCATTGGTGCGTGTGAAGTTCCAATCCGCACTGGGCGTGGGAACAACGGCCCAAGCCCTCTTGTTCTGAGAGGAGGCCTGTGCCCATTAGTGGTATAAGCTGGGATGATGATGACAAGAATTGCTTGTTTAAATTTATTAGATAGATAGATAGAAAAGGTATCATTAGTTTAGTCTGTATAATATTTCAAAGTGACAGTGGAGTGACGATCTACAAAAGGCTGCTGGTAGCAGCTGGATGCGCCAAGCCGAGGACAGGGCGCAATGGCGCTTATTGGGGGAGGCCTAGCTCCAGCAGTGGACTGCTAGCGGCTGATGATGATGATATATTCCGAAACCTATTTTAAATTGGGTACACGCAATATCAGCTATGCACGAAAAACACAAAAATCGTACACAGTACAATACTCTTTGCTTTATAATTGTGTGTAATCAGTCAGGCAAATTCGATTAGATGCTCAAGGAAAGCCATCAGTCCCCTTACTTTATAAAGCCTGACAGCCTGTATAAAGTTGACTATGTCCCGTTTTCGTAGCCAAAATGGCAAAAACGGAACCCTTATAGTTTCACCATGTCTGTCTGTCTGTCCATCCGCGGTATTGCTCAGGGACTATCAATGCTAGGAAACTGTAATTTTGCACGAATATATATGTAAACCATGTCGACAGAATGGTATAGTTAAATTTTTTTTTTCCGATTACAGAGTAGGTAGGTGCATAGACGTAAAGGGGGGTGATTTTTTTATCATCCAACCTTGTAGTGTGGGGTGGGGTATTGTTGGATAGGTCTTTTAAACCCATTAGGGGGTTGCAAAAACGATTTTTAAGTTTTCTTGAGAATTGTTAGTAGTTTAAGAGTAAATAGCAGCCTAAGGTATAAAATGTAGCTAAACTTGGCATATTCCGTACAAAATACGAAATCCTTAGAAAAATATTACTTAATTTTTTCGTAATGGCTACGGAACCCTATTTCGCGCGTGTCCGACACGCTCTTGGCCGGTTTTTTGTATAAAACATTACATTAGTCATTCTTTATCTTTGAAATTACAATACAGTATAATAATAATAGAGCCATTTATTTCAATAAATATACATTAATCTGAAATGCTCCATGCATTAATATGTATTTGATTTATTTATTAACATTCATTTCATTTTGTTATGATAATATAACTGATATTTCTTGGGATGTCTATTTGTGGACATAGGCCTCCTCCATCGGATGCCATATATTTCTATCTACGGCCAGTCTTGTCCAGGCGACGCCAGCCTCAGCCACGATATCGTCCCGCCAGCGGGGCCGCGGCGACCCCGTGCCCTCCGCCCGTCGCGCGGGTACCAATGCAGAATTTGTTCGCTCAGCGGCCATCTTTTGTTTGCGCTAGGTGCCCCGCCCATCTCCATTTAAGTCAGCAGATTAGTTCGGATGCATTAGTAATTTTGGTCTGTCTACGGATGTCGACGCTCTTTATTTTATCCATTAGTTTGACGCCAAGCATGCTGCGTTCTGCGGTTCTTTGAATACCTGAACTTTACTGTACTACTTATTAGTTCATTAGTTCATTTGCATTGTTAAGCCCAGGTCTGGCTTGTGATGAATACAGTATACAGTATATTTCAATATTACAGGAAGCTTTACCTGTAGATATGGTCCGTATCCTGGAAGGATTCTGGAACCCTGCAGCAGTGATGGCTGCAATCAGCAACGGCTATGATGTCTTTGATGGATCCTATCCTGTGAAACTGACTAATGAAGGATTTGCTTTGACATTGAATTTCAATGTGGAAGAAAACCATGAAGAATTGTGCATCTTGGATCTCAATGATAGTCGGTAAGTGATAGTGATAAGCTAATATTTTAGCTGTGCATTACATACATTCAAATTTAATGCTTTTGTGACAGCTGGTTGTCGTTAGCATAGTGAGTGAGGTTTGTTTGACATTTGTGTCAGGATTTGTTTACATCTTATCTAGATCTTACCCGCGGCATAATGCATCCGACAGTTGAATGAAAGTCCAGCCTTTTACCAAATCCCCAAAAATTACATCGTGGATTTCATTAACGTTTCATATGAAATACCAGGATATTTAAAAACCAAATTTCATTCAAATCCGAGTAGCCGTTTTCATGAAAGAAAATAACACAATTAACGTGAGAATTCACAAAAGTTACGTCTTGCTTACACACACACACACACATAATATTAGTAGGATGGGCCAATCTCAAGCAAGAAGGTATCAAATGGATCATACAATAGGTACTAACGCCAAGTAGCAATACCTGTAAAAACCCTTTTTAGGGATTTTATGGCCTGGATTCAGAGACCTTTAAGCCAGGTAAAAAGCCTTATTATGTTTTTGGGTTGCCACAAAGATAGCAATTATTTACAGATATAAAGAAGATTTCAATCCATTATTAATGGGCTGCGAGTGCTTGGCGTGTAAAAAATATACACGGGCGTACATTCGACACCTTCGAAATACACGGGAGATGCTGGCATCTGTTTTACTCAGCATGTAAGTCCTAAAAAAAATCCTTAGTTTATACTATCTACCATATACTACTTATATACATGCCTTTACCACTCATGGAAAAATAATTAATTATTGTTGGTTGGCAGTCCATTTTTCTTGATCAGCGCCATCTAGTAGTTATAAGCTACATTAGTTGAACTTAAAGTATATGGGATCAGTTGCTTGCTTAGTGAGTTGGAAAAAATCCACTAGAGGCCGCATCTTGTTACGCTGAAATCGCACTGCGATATTATTATTTTGCAATAATGTCCCATAAGTAGAACGACAAACTTAAGCGGGAGGTAGGTGAGCAGGTCATTTAACAAATATATAAAAAAATACCTTAGTAAAAATCACGCCGTTTTCGAGAAATTTAGTTTTTTCTGATTTTTTGAAGGTTTTTTTTTGCGTTTATTTTTATTGAAAATACAAACTGAAATATAGATGCACAGAAAAACCAGAAAAATAAGACCAGGACTGGGAATCGAACCCAGGTCCTCGGCATTCCGTGCCACGTACTATACCGCTACACCACTGCTGGACAAAGCTAAAAAAAACCTAAAGCTGCTGGTAAAAGTAAAATTTGGAATAAAAATAAAAAATACAAAAGATTCCAAAAAACCAATCTTAATTTATTTTTATTGTAAAATAATCTTCAATAATTGTGTTATAAGTTATCAGATTTTATTGTTTATTTTTTAGAGAATTTATTTATTTATCTAGTCTTGCATAGTTGCTGAATGAAACGAGTAACAAAACCAACATGAAATCTCAGTGCCGGTACACATTTTTTAAAAATCAGAAAATTCAATTTTTTCCAAAAAGGCGAAACTTTTACTAAGGTATTTTTTTATATTTGGTAGATGACCTGCCCAGATCTTCTATTTAAGTTTGTCGTACTACTTACGGGACACTGTATATTACTATAGATTAATAATTTATCTATAGTAAAAGATAATTAAGTAATCTAGTCATCAGCGACGTATTTATCTTTATTTATCAGCCGTGATAATTGGCTTATAAACCTGTGATTAGGATTCAATGATTTTCTCCTTATCATTAATCACTTAATATTTTTAATTATTTCTTTTTCCATAATTTAATACATTTACCATTCCTTTTCAGCCACAATCTTCATCATTTCGACCAAATGTTTCATCACGCACGTCGACATATTGCTGCAAACACGTTCGCAGTATTCCGACATCATATCACTAAACAGTATGAACTTTACAAAAGCTCTCAAGTTGTGGTTGACGACGTATCTGCGACTAAAGACGAACCAAATAGTGCCGGAGTTGAAACAAAAGTGTCAGTAAAGAAGATTCGGGTAAATAACGAAGTAGAACAGAAAATTGTAGTTAATGGTAATGCTTCTTAATGAGTAGATTAGGCAGTTGCATCACAAGTAAAAGATTACACAACCGCGATGTTTTCTAATAACATAAGAAGTTGGCCCCTCTAGAATTTGTTTTAACAGAGGAAGATGTCGTTTTATACATTTGTGCAATTTTTTGCTATATCTTACTTATCTAGTGAGTAGACAGTTATTGATGAAGACGACACGATCTACAACTAGGCTAATGCAGAGCGCTTCAACCGATGTGACCATTAGATAATAAAGCGTTATATTCGCTCAATACCGAAGTGCGTTGGATTCCGCGATGTGTTACTTACCCAATTGAGCTTACACCCCAATCAGCTAGAAAGCGAAGTGTAAAAAAGGATTTTCTAAATTTCAAATTAAAACTTTGACTGTCGTGTCTTTACATGCCTTTATTAGTTCCTTAACCCTTTTCCAGGCCCGCGAATCTATATGCACAAATGAATAATAGTTTTATAATGTTTACCTGTGGCGGATTAAATTAATAACGAATCACATTTTTACGACTTCAATTGAATTTGTACCATATTTACATTTTAGCAAGGTCTAATATTTGTGTACATTTATGTGGTCGCTATATGCACTACGCCTGGAAAATGGTTAATTAGCTGAAAGGGGTGCTAGTGGAGCTTATCGGCAGATAGCATGTAATTAAACTTTTATAGGTATTTGCAGTGATTTAGCTTTAGCACGTAACGATAATGCATAATAATAATTTGTCATTCTTGATCGAGTGCTTTCATATCTTAAGATATGGATACTTAAGCCAATTGTATTTATTAGTCTTATATCTGAATGATTCATCGATATAGCTTTTAAATGGTAGTGATTCAACAGTGATTTGGTTTTGTAAAACTGATACAAATTACGAGATGTAATGAGATTAACTTCTCAGTCGTATCACATTCCAAAGATCGTAATTTAATAATATAATTTAAAAAAAAAACTTATTTTATTTCTTTACTATATTCAGTAGGGTTTACTTCTGTCCTTCTGTGGACGTAATTTTATGATACGAAGTTCAAAAAAGGACATAGGAATTATCAATAAAAGAAAAAAAAACACATTTTACATATATTTTACTGACAATATTTACAACAATAATTTGAGTGACCACACTTATTGAGCTAGGCGTATTGTATGAAAATGTGCATTAAGTAGTATTTAATGTAATCGAATTACATTACAATAAAGTAGGTATATAATTACATCTTCATAGGATTTGGCAGGATTTTGCTTGACAAAGTCACATTCCAAATTTTTAGGCAAACATCACTAAAAATACATACTTATGTAGTTATATTAAACAGTAAAAACAACCTTTACATAAAATATATAAATATTAAACTGTACTAATGCATAACAATTCATTTTATAAATAAATACCAGGCAACAAACATGCGGCTTATATGAATTAATTTACTAGGAAATAAATTTTGTCGACAAATATAAAAAAAATATTGTCGTTATTAGTAAAATTTACTAGGATTGGCACATACATCAATACAGATGCAAATAGTAAAACCAAAGCTCTCCTAAAGTGTCAAATACAATAAATAAAATACCTAAAATAGACTTTTATCAAGTGAAGTTACTTTGTTATATTAAATAAGGAAGCCTCCAACCATTACGCTTTAGTTCAGAAGTGCTTAAAATAATACAATGTTTTCAATAATAATAACATTATAGTAAATTCACTAAATAAGTACATCTCACTATATAAAAATGAGCTTCATTTATATGATTTAGATATCAACCAATCGATGAGTTTTACATAGAAGCATTGTATTAAAACACTTAACTAAAAGTTGAATATAAAAATTGTATAGTTTATATAATAATTACTATGCACCAGGCATCCGCTTGATAAAGCAATATTTTCTAATCTCTACGCTATTCACAGTCTAATAAAAAGTAGCAGACTTGTCCCTTCAGCTGCTATGTGATACATATAACCGCAGTTTAATAGAAGAGCGGCTTGGTTACCTAGACCGTCGACCTGATAACGTATGAAATGACAAAATCATAATTTTGAGATCCACGATGGTGCGAGGTATGACAGCAAGCTGAACTTTGTTCCGATTGGCTTCACACGTTCCACTGCACTAACGCTAATATTTTAGAGTTTCTACTAAACTGTCCGCTTAACCCATTCACTGGTTCACTATTTTTAAGTATCACATGTCCGTCTTTTCTTTTCGCGTACAACGATAATAAACGTATTTACTGCCAGCTCGTACACTATACAAATTCATTTGTACCGGGCGTGTTGAGTGGTTCTTGGGCCTGAACAAAAATGTAAATTAGATGGGGTTCAGTATCGCTAATTGACTAAACGCTGTCTAGCTAAATTCAAGAGTACATACGCAAACAAATCAGTTGTGCACTATAAATTACAGGTAGATTCAGTTTAATTTCTAGCAAAACAAATACTTAATGGCATGTTAATGCATGAAAATAAATATCCGAGTAAAACATTATTTGTAATAGTT
>NC_133489.1:9105150-9193150 GCF_025370935.1 Choristoneura fumiferana
ATTCATACGCGATAGCCCTCATCACAGACTAATAAAGATACTACGTATGGCCCTCATTCTCAAAAATTACTAAATTACCGTTGGAAGTGATAAACATATTAAACTTAAATAAATGTTGAGCAAAAATAAATTATGAATGTGTTAAATCGATTAAAATTCTTCATGAATAAAATCGATTGTAAAAAGAAATCGAATCAGTAACGCATCAGGATCACTATTTTTAATTAGTACTCGAGCTGTCAAAGTTCAATAAACGGTTGGAACAATTATAATGGATTAAAAAAAAACTTTACTTATTGATAAATAACATATCGCTGGGTGGGTAAACGGCGATTACACTAAGTACTTTTTCGCGGTCGTGAAGTTATTTCAATTACCTGGCCAACGAACGCTTCTTCTTCTTTAGTCTGTCTGCTGATGCGATAAATAAATTATAACGAAACTACGATTGCAGCTGCTGTGTGTAGGTACAGATGGTGATGCGGGATGCAGCCGACTACCGTATTCCTTGAACTATTTATTTCAGTCATCGCATGTTCGCGCGACGACAGACCATGAAGGGCCTTATACAACTTGCGATTTGCGGGCGAGTTCGCTGCGAGCGTGTAACGAATCCGCGAGAGCGTTACAAGACATCGTCCGTCGCGAGCGTGAACGCATTCGCTGCGTATTCGCGGGAAAATTAGTATGGCATCTCAGCGTCAAAGACAAAATATCTTTATTCAATTTAGGCTATCAAGCACTTATGATATGTTCAAAAATCAACCACCGGTTGGAAAAACTCTGTTTAGAAGAATCCGCAAGAAACTTCACGAGGTAGATTTTTCCAAACACTTCGTCATCTTTGAAACATATTTTGCATGAAATGTTAAAACCTTTTGGGATGTATGGATACAAGTTCTTTTGCTTCTTCTCATGGGGAAAACCCTTTGGACAAAACCTTTGGGAACACTGGTTTAAAAAACTCACTACTGTCATCTGTCAAGAATTTGACATTCATTTGACAAAAAACAAACCGCACCGTAGCAGGTGTTTTGGTTTGGGTTAGAAGCGTGCGTAATACCAATTGAAACAAAATAAAATGCGTTTTGCGATTAAACAAGCTGGCTGTGGTGGAGAGCGCATTGGTACTTTAACTGGCTTTACCAAATCGCCAAGTACTATACTTGAAACTCCTACCGCCGCACTGCTGACTCAGGTACTGTACAATGAAATTATTTCACTTTTATTAAGTTATTAAGTACACAAAATATTACTAGTAATCTTTAATTTCTTATCCATCATTTAACTGTAGCCTGTAGCCTGGTAATCAAAGTTATCTGAAACTTTTCTGTAAAAAGTTATGATAAACCACCACCACGTTTTTTCTTTTCTTTGTTTTGTAAAATGTCTCGAATAAATGTTTGTCTTTTTTTTTTTTTATAAAGCATAACCTTTTGAAACTTTTACAGGGTGGCAGTGTAGTTCATTTGACAGCAGAAGTATTATCCCGTGTGTTTTAGCAGCCCTCAACTTTTGTGGGTCCCATTATCTAGTACTAGTCACATGGAAGCAGGTGTAAAGGCTCAAGGCCATGGTATTGCAAAGTTTACTGGTGTCCAAACCATTTAATATGCACTTCATTACATAGTTTTAAATGATGCTACACCATCGGGCCATTTTGAGCTAGGGAATGTACCTTTGTGGACTAAGCATGGAAAGAAAATGATTTCTGCAGAAAAGTAAGTTAATCTTGATTTAAAACTACTTTTTTGAGCTATAAATTTTTTGAGTTTGAAATGGGGCTGTGGGTAATGTGATGTGTGTGGTGTGTTGGGTTTTAAAATAAATGAGTGATCCAACATGGAATGCAATGTTTTGAAAAGGTATACTGCAAAGAGGTATATGGCATAATACAATTACAACATTGTCAAGATATAACAAAAATATATTATAGTACTTAATAAATTTTCTGTTGGTCAGCTTAACATTTTACATTTTATCAAATTAAAACAACTGGATCAGTAAAAAGCCATGGGCTGCCTTTGTAACTGGGCAGTTCCATTACCACAGGTGCAGCAAAGCTACCAGAAAGTATATTTTTTAACCTTTGGCTACAGCCAGCTCTAATTGAACTATACAATTTTATAATTTCTAATCAATGCAAATAAAAATGAAACTTAGTTTATTAGAGTAGCTTTGTTTTTAATTAGTTCTTATTTTTTATAAAGGAACAGTTGCTGTTCATTCAAATTGATATTCATTCAAATTGATATTCAACATTGTCTTAGCAGAATCGCTCAACACCCAATAGGTTAAAACAATCAAGTCGACATAGTCTTTCTTGATTACTGTTTATACATGTTTAGTACTTTTAGTAGGTAAGCCACATTTATTTTACCTTTATAAAAAAATTATAGGTCTTTTATTTTTCTGCCTAATTCAGGTACATGGATATAATGGAGTTATTCAACAGATATCATTTTAGCCATTGCAGATGGCCGCACTTCATATTCGGAAGGCATGAAGAGGATTACAAAAGCTGTGATAAGATCTTGTGACATGTTAGATGTATGCGTGAACCATTACAAATCGTCCAAGCAATTGAAAGATTGCTCCTTAATTGGTATGTAACAATATGACCACCTATTTTTGTAAGTAAGACTTTGAGCAATAAGTTGTGTGGCCATTAAAAGTAAAAGAAACCCATGTCATGAATGGGTAGTTTGCATTTAACCGCTATCATTATCATGACGCTTATATTAAAGAAATGAGCTACACAGTTACGCAGTTTTAATGCAAGATTTAAAGAGCATATTTTGACAACCAGATGGCCTAGTGGTTAGAGAACCTGACTACAAAGCTTGAGTTCCCGGGTTTGATACCCATGTTGGGGCAGATATTTGTATGAAAAATATGAATGTTTGTTCTCAGGTTGGATGTTTTATATGTATTTAAGTATGTATCTATCTATATAATTATATTTATCTGTTGCTTAGTACCCATAACACTAGCTTTGCTAAGCTTACTTTGGGACTAGGCCAATTGGTGTGAATTGTCCCATGATATTTATTTATATTTCGGCATATAGGAATGAGCATCCAGACAGATCAATTTTGCCAAAATCTGTAAGAATCAAATCATTAGACTCGGATTCTTATGAAGTGATACATTATTGCGGCAAAGGGTTTCGTCTCAATGTTCTGGAATGCATGGAAATAATTAGGCAGGCACAACAGTATGGGGTCTATGGTCTATTATTAATGAACAGGTAAATTTAGTATCATCCCCTTACTAGGGCTTGGGTCTATTTCAGCAATAACAGTTAATAAAACAAGCCTTAACAGTAAATAAATAAGGATTCAAGGTATTTTTATACAACAATTAAAATTTATTAATATATTGTGGGTAGTTTTGTTTTGTTTGGGAAGAAATGTAGGTGGGTACTTAGGGAGCTGCAGTGACAAATGAAAACGTTTTGTTTTGGTTTCTTATAATTATTATATCTAGGAATATTTGTATATATCTAGTTCACGATAGCATTCGAACATGGCGGATGTAGACGATATCTAATTTTGGTATTTCTGTCTTTGGCTAGTTGAAGTATAATTTTGATAGTGTTTTATGCGGCGATTAACCTTAACAAGTGAACAGTGATCACAAAATTCTATATTGCTCTCGTGTTGACATTTTTAATGCGCAAGTGGTCCCGTGTGTTTTCTGGAATTTTTGCTATCAAGTTGAAAACTACAATCAGTACAACATGCATAAGAAGGAATATATTTACTTTAATTTAAATTGACATTGCCCAAGCTTATGGCCGCCATTAAAGAGGAATAAATAAATAAAATTCTTATAATCTAACATCTGGTAGTATGGTGTATGTTTGTGTTGCTCTGAGATGAGCTCTGGTTGAGTTCGAAATGCGTGAGTGTAGTGTGGTGGTGGTGATAGATAGGTTTGTGTGATTTGTGTGTGTTCACTGTAGTGTGGAGGTGGAGGAACTGCATGAATCATATCTTGCATAAACTAGATATATAAGGTCGGGGAGCTGTTTTTTTGATGGAAGGGAAATTTTCTAGTTCGATGTTTTGTATGATTAAGTAACAGTAAGCATTGTCAACTTTTTGATCTCCAAACATACTTTTAGTACTCTCACTAGATTAGCTACAGTGCCTGGTATGGGATATAATATCAAACTACTTGTCATATTAAGTATCTCCTTTGTACTTAAGGTGTCATAGTGGGTGCTGGTCTAACCAAGAAATGCAATGAAAGCATACAACATATTCTGAAGTACAAAGAATTTGTCTGGAGTAGCACTGCAAGGCATCATTGATGGAACTGAAGACTACACTAATGTCCTGCTGCCATGTGATATCTATTTTTAAGAGAGTTGGTGTAAGTGATGTTTTTTTATTCAAGTTTTCTTTCGATTTTTTTGATAGCTGCCTTATCAAAGACTATTTTCCATTACTTACCCAACTGCCGACTATTTTTTCGGGTGTATGTATGTCTATTTCTTTGGTCCTCTCTGTAGCTTAATAGTTGTTAAAATATAGTACCTGGGTGACCGAGCTTTGCTCGGGCTAACACTCGATATAAACGTTTTCCCAGAGACAAGACCAAGCTAGATTGATTTGTCAAAATGATGATGTCGATTGTCCTGAAAACTCCACATACAAATTTCATCGAAATCGTTGAAGCCGTTTCCGAGATCCCCGAAATATATATATTATTATTATGTACAAGAATTGCTTGTTTAAATTTATTAGATAGATAGATAGAAAAGGTATCATTAGTTTAGTCTGTATAATATTTCAAAGTGACAGTGGAGTGACGATCTACAAAAGGCTGCTGGTAGCAGCTGGATGCGCCTAGCCGAGGACAGGGCGCAATGGCGCTTATTGGGGGAGGCCTAGCTCCAGCAGTGGACTGTTAGCGGCTGATGATGATGATGAATTCCGAAACCTATTTTAAATTGGGTACACGCAATATCGGCTATGCTACATCAAACACGAAAACACAAAAATCGTACACAGTACAATACTCTTTGCTTTATAATTGTGTGTAATCAGTCAGGCAAATTCGATTAGATGCTCAAGGAAAGCCATCAGTCCCCTTACTTTCTGGCATGGCATGAACAGCCTGTATAAAGTTGACTATGTCCCGTTTTCGTAGCCAAAATGGCAAAAACGGAACCCTTATAGTTTCACCATGTCTGTCTGTCTGTCCATCCGCGGTATTGCTCAGGGACTACTATAATTTTGCACGAATATATATGTAAACCCATGTTGACAGAATGGTATAGTTAAATTTTTTTTTTCCGATTACAGAGTAGGTAGGTGCATAGACGTAAAGGGGGGTGATTTTTTTATCATCCAACCTTGTAGTGTGGGGTGGGGTATCGTTGGATAGGTCTTTTAAACTCATTAGGGGGTTGCAAAAACGATTTTTAAGTTTTCTTGAGAATTATTAGTAGTTTAAGAGTAAATAGCAGCCGAAGGTATAAAATGTAGCTTAACTTGGCATATTCCGTACAAAATACGAAATCCTTAGAAAAATATTACTTGATTTTTTCGTAATGGCTACGGAACCCTATTTCGCGCGTGTCCGACACGCTCTTAGCCGGTTTTTTGTATAAAACATTACATTAGTCATTCTTTATCTTTGAAATTATAGTATGCAGTATAGTAATAATAGAGCCATTTATTTCTATAAATATTATATTAATCTGAAATGCTCCATGCATTAATATGTATTTGATTTATTTATTAACATTCATTTCGTTTTGTTATGATAGTATAACTGATATTTCTTGGGATGTCTATTTGTGGACATAGGCCTCCTCCATCGGATGCCATATATTTCTATCTACGGCCAGTCTTGTCCAGGCGACGCCAGCCTCAGCCACGATATCGTCCCGCCAGCGGGGCCGCGGGCGACCCCGTGCCCTCCGCCCGTCGCGCGGGTACCAATGCAGAATTTGTTCGCTCCAGCGGCCATCTTTTGTTTGCGCTAGGTGCCCCGCCCATCTCCATTTAAGACAGCAGATTAGTTCGGATGCATTAGTAATTTTGGTCTGTCTACGGATGTCGACGCTCTTTATTTTATCCATTAGTTTGACGCCAAGCATGCTGCGTTCTGCGGTTCTTTGGAATACCTGTACTTTACTTATTACTTATTAGTTCATTTGTTAGCATTTGATAGCCCAGGTCTGGCTTGTGATGACCGATACAGTATACAGTATATTTCAATATTACAGGAAGCTTTACCTGTAGATATGGTCCGTATCCTGGAAGGATTCTGGAACCCTGCAGCAGTGATGGCTGCAATCAGCAACGGCTATGATGTCTTTGATGGATCCTATCCTGTGAAACTGACCAATGAAGGATTTGCTTTGACATTGAATTTCAATGTGGAAGAAAACCATGAAGAATTGTGCATCTTGGATCTCAATGATAGTCGGTAAGTGATAGTGATAAGCTAATATTTTAGCTGTGCATTACATACATTCAAATTTAATGCTTTTGTGACAGCTGGTTGTCGTTAGCATAGTGAGTGAGGTTTGTTTGACATTTGTGTCAGGATTTGTTTACATCTTATCTAGATCTTACCCGCGGCATAATGCATCCGACAGTTGAATTGAAAGTCCAGCCTTTTACCAAATCCCCAAAAATTACATCGTGGATTTCATTAACGTTTCATATGAAATACCAGGATATTTAAAAACCAAATTTCATTCAAATCCGAGTAGCCGTTTTCATGAAAGAATAACATACAATTAACGTGAGAATTCACAAAAGTTACGTCTTGCTTACACACACACACACACATAATATTAGTAGGATGGGCCAATCTCAAGCAAGAAGGTATCAAATGGATCATACAATAGGTACTAACGCCAAGTAGCAATACCTGTAAAAACCCTTTTTAGGGATTTTATGGCCTGGTTTCAGAGACCTTTAAGCCAGGTAAAAAGCCTTATTATGTTTTTGGGTTGCCACAAAGATAGCAATTATTTACAGATATAAAGAAGATTTCAATCCATTACTAATGGGCTGCGAGTGCTTGGCGTGTAAAAAATATACACGGGCGTACATTCGACACCTTCGAAATACACGGGAGATGCTGGCATCTGTTTTACTCAGCATGTAAGTCCTAAAAAAAATCCTTAGTTTATACTATCTACCATATACTACTTATATACATGCCTTTACCACTAATGGAAAAATAATTAATTATTGTTGGTTGGCAGTCCATTTTTCTTGATCAGCGCCATCTAGTAGTTATAAGCTACATTAGTCGAACTTAAAGTATATGGGATCAGTTGCTTGCTTAGTGAGTTGGAAAAAATCCACTAGAGGCCGCATCTTGTTACGCTGAAATCGCACTGCGATATTATTATTTTGCAATAATGTCTCGTAAGTAGAACGACAAACTTAAGTGGGAGGTAGGTGAGCAGGTCATTTAACAAATATATAAAAAAATACCTTAGTAAAAATCACACCGTTTTCAAGAAATTTAGATTTTTCTGATTTTTTGAAGAATGTGTGAGATTTCAAGTTGTGATATTCGGTTTTTTTTGCGTTTATTTTTATTGAAAATACAAACTGAAATATAGATGCACTGAAAAACCAGAAAAATAAGACCAGGACTGGAAATCGAACCCAGGTCCTCGGCATTCCGTGCCACGTACTATACCGCTACACCACTGCTGGACAAAGCTAAAAAAAACCTAAAGCTGCTGGTAAAAGTAAAATTTGGAATAAAAATAAAAAATACAAAAGATTCCAAAAAACCAATCTTAATTTATTTTTATTGTAAAATAATCTTCAATAATTGTGTTATAAGTTATCAGATTTTATTGTTTATTTTTTAGAGAATTTATTTATTTATCTAGTCTTGCATAGTTGCTGAATGAAACGAGTAACAAAACCAACATGAAATCTCAGTGCCGGTACACATTTTTTAAAAATCAGAAAATTCAATTTTTTCCAAAAAGGCGAAACTTTTACTAAGGTATTTTTTTATATTTGGTAGATGACCTGCCCAGATCTTCTATTTAAGTTTGTCGTACTACTTACGGGACACTGTATATTACTATAGATTAATAATTTATCTATAGTAAAAGATAATTAAGTAATCTAGTCATCAGCGACGTATTTATCTTTATTTATCAGCCGTGATAATTGGCTTATAAACCTGTGATTAGGATTCAATGATTTTCTCCCTTATCATTAATCACTTAATATTTTTAATTATTTCTTTTTCCAATAAATTAATACATTTACCATTCCTTTTCAGCCACAATCTTCATCATTTCGACCAAATGTTTTATCACGCACGTCGACATATTGCTGCAAACACGTTCGCCGTATTTCGACATCATATCACTAAACAGTATGAACTTTACAAAAGCTCTCAAGTTGTGGTTGACGACGTATCTGCGACTAAAGACGAACCAAATAGTGACGGAGTTGAAACAAAAGTATCAGTAAAGAAGATTCGGGTAAATAACGAAGTAGAACAGAAAATTGTAGTTAATGGCAATGCTTCTTAATGAGTAGATTAGGCAGTTGCATCACAAGTAAAAGATTACACAACCGCGATGTTTTCTAATAACATAAGAAGTTGGCCCCTCTAGAATTTGTTTTAACAGAGGAAGATGGTGTTTTTCATTTGTGCAATTTTTTGCTATATCTTACTTACCTAGTGAGTAGATAGTTATTGATGAAGACGACACGATCTACAACTAGGCTAATGCAGAGCGCTTCAACCGATGTGACCATTAGATAATAAAGCGTTATATTCGTTCAATACCGAAGTGCGTTGGGTTCCGCGATGTGTTACTTACCCAATTGAGCTCACACCCCAATCAGCTAGAAAGCGAAGTGTAAAAAAGGCTTTTCTAAATTTCAAATTAAAACTTTGACTGTCGTGTCTTTACATGCCTTTATTAGTTCCTTAACCCTTTTCCAGGCCCCGCGAATCTATATGCCACAAAATGAATAATAGTTTTATAATGTTTACCTGTGGCGGATTAAATTAATAACGAATCACATTTTTAACGACTTCAATTGAATTTGTACCATATTTACATTTTAGCAAGGTCTAATATTTGTGTACATTTATGTGGTCGCTATATGCACTACGCCTGGAAAATGGTTAATTAGCTGAAAGGGGTGCTAGTGGAGCCTTATCGGCAGATAGCATGTAATTAAACTTTTATAGGTATTTGCAGTGATTTAGCTTTAGCACGTAACGATAATGCATAATAATAATTTGTCATTCTTGATCGAGTGCTTTCATATCTTAAGATATGGATACTTAAGCCAATTGTATTTATTAGTCTTATATCTGAATGATTCATCGATATAGCTTTTAAATGGTAGTGATTCAACAGTGATTTGGTTTTGTAAAACTGATACAAATTACGAGATGTAATGAGATTAACTTCTCAGTCGTATCACATTCCAAAGATCGTAATTTAATAATATAAGTTAAAAAAAAACTTTATTTTATTTCTTTACTATATTGAGTAGGGTTTACTTCTGTCCTTCTGTGGACGTAAATATTATGATACGAAGTTCAAAAGGACATAGGAATTATCAATAAAAAAGAAAAAATAACACATTTTACATATATTTTACTGACAATATTTACACAATAATTTGAGTGACCACACTTATTGAGCTAGGCGTATTGTATGAAAATGTGCATTAAGTAGTATTTAATGTAATCGAATTACATTACAATAAAGTAGGTATATAATTACATCTTCATAGGATTTGGCAGGATTTTGCTTGACAAAGTCACATTCCAAATTTTTAGGCAAACATCACTAATAAAAATACATACTTATGTAGTTATATTAAACAGTAAAACACAACCTTTACATAAAATATATAAATATTAAACTGTACTAATGCATAACAATTCATTTTATAAATAAATACCAGGCAACAAACATGCGGCTTATATGAATTAATTTACTAGGAAATAAATTTTGTCGACAAATATAAAAAAAATATTGTCGTTATTAGTAAAATTTACTAGGATTGGCACATACATCAATACAGATGCAAATAGTAAAACCAAAGCTCTCCTAAAGTGTCAAATACAATAAATAAAATACCTAAAATAGACTTTTATCAAGTGAAGTTACTTTGTTATATTAAATAAGGAAGCCTCCAACCATTACGCTTTAGTTCAGAAGTGCTTAAAATAATACAATGTTTTCAATAATAATAACATTATAGTAAATTCACTAAATAAGTACATCTCACTATATAAAAATGAGCTTCATTTATATGATTTAGATATCAACCAATCGATGAGTTTGTTACATAGAAGCATTGTATTAAAACACTTAACTAAAAGTTGAATATAAAAATTGTATAGTTTATATAAATAATTACTATGCACCAGGCATCCGCTTGATAAAGCAATATTTTCTAATCTCTACGCTATTCACAGTCTAATAAAAAAGTAGCAGACTTGTCCCTTCAGCTGCTATGTGATACATATAACCGCAGTTTAATAGAAGAGCGGCTTGGTTACCTAGACCGTCGACCTGATAACGTATGAAATGACAAAATCATAATTTTGAGATCCACGATGGTGCGAGGTATGACAGCAAGCTGAACTTTGTTCCGATTGGCTTCACACGTTCCACTGCACTAACGCTAACTATTTTAGAGTTTTCTACTAAACTGTCCGCTTAACCCATTCACTGGTTCACTATTTTTAAGTATCACATGTCCGTCTTTTTCTTTTCGCGTACAACGATAATATAACGTATTTACTGCCAGCTCGTACACTATACAAATTCATTTGTACCGGGCGTGTTGAGTGGTTCTTGGGCCTGAAACAAAAATGTAAATTAGATGGGGTTCAGTATCGCTAATTGACTAACGCCTGTCTAAAAAGCTAAATTCAAGAGTACGTATACGCAAACAAATCAGTTGGCACTATAACCATTACAGGTACTACGATTTAGTTTCTATTTCTACAAACAACTTACCGATACTTAATGGCCCTCGCATGTTAATGCATGAAAAATAAATATCCGGCAGTAAAACATTATTTGTAATAGTTGAAGCGATAGGCAGAATCAAAATCATACTGGCAATCTCAAAGGGACTATTTACAGCATTATTATCTACCTACAATATAATACCAACAATTTGGCAACTATGGTTTAATACTGACTGCGGTAAAAATGTTGGCACAATCAATGGCCGTTAATTCTTAATCACTAAAAGAAAAATATTTTTTTTATATAAATTCCTTAAAACAAATCCTAATAAACGTAACTATAAGTACATCGAGTTTAAAATGTCTTAGGCAGACCTTACGACTAGCTAAACACTAGGCGTTATCTTGTTATTTACAATACTATTATTTTGGCCGTGTCAAGTTTGGGGTCATACCATTATAATAATTTCATCGTTACAATTAGAATCGAATTGATGTTTCAAAAATAAAAATTCTGCAATATTTTAGTTTACATTAAAATCTTGAAAATTTAGTTCTAAATTAGGGTCAGTGACCTAGAACACCCACTTATTATTAATTGGCTCCTATGGAGGGCAGTGCGGAGTTTGTGCGACTTATCTGAGGCTGTTTTGTATGTTAAGCGTACACTCCATGGCGGTCAGCGCTCTTACCTCTTCGCCCACCGTGCTGGGATACAGCTTGCTGCCGGGTGCATAGCCATTCTTCTCGAGCGCGAATTGATCCTCTGTTGTCTTACGGTAGACAGGGTTGTCAAAGTTCATAGAAGTGACGTTGCGATGCACGTAGTGCCGGTACATAACCACGGCAATCTGCAGGAAACAAAATTAATTGACATTAAACTGTTAATTATATCTTGATGTAAGTATCCTATGACTGATGTAAGTGGGTCCATATTGACTGTCATAAAATTCTTATTCCTGTTTTTTATTTTACTACCGATTTGTGTTCATAATAATCACTTCATAATTTTTATTCTCATACTTTTTTGTTCAGACATTTTTATTACTAATTCCGGAATTCATAACAGAGTTTTCATATTTTTTTACTCATAATGTCATTACTAAGAACATATTTCAACTCATAATGTTGTTTTTCATAATTTTTTCCTGCCTAACGGACAAATATCATAATTTTCTTATTAATAATGGCATTAATAAGAAACATTTGAACTCATAATATTGTTTTTCATAACGGTAACTACCTAATTCTTAGTATGCAAATTATTACCTAGGATTTTTTTAAGATGTCATTTATCTGTTCGTCAAATGTACTGATTGGCAATTGGCATACCTTAATTTAGCAACATATTGAATGGCATACACTACTTTCCTAGTGACAGTTATATTTGCTGCTATAAAAAAACCTAACACGCCTTAGCCTTCTGAACCTAAACTATCCAAGTCGCTTCTACTCCGAACCGTCTTACTCGCTCGCTTCGCTCGCTCGCACAAGTTTTGAAGTAGGACTTTCCTTTATAAATGTTATTTCACAATTTGGCGAAACATATTTCGCCGAAAAGAGAGTACGACCCGTCTCTTGCGAGCATCCGTTACTCTTGCCTTTTTTTTATTGTTACCTATCGGATAGTAGGTCCTATCCAATTTCATTTACACTAAGGATTAAAAGATATATGACAATAAATATATGTATAAAGCAGATGTATGATTATTGAAATTATGAATTAATTCAAGAAATATATGAAAACAAATATATAAATTGGCGTTATGAATTAGAATGATTAGGAGTTTTGATCGTTAGTATAATAAAATATATGAAAACCAATATTAGTATGAACAAGGTGTACAATAGTTATATTATGAATTCCGATGATTATGAGTTTTGATCGATAGTGTTAAAAAAATATGAAGAGTGATCACTATGATGAAAAATGGTGTGAGAAAATTTTTCGGACTTCCGATAATAGAACTTAAAAAGTTATGTGAAAAAATGCGCACCCGATGTAAGTATCCTAGCCAAACGTTAAACGCAACTATCATCCTGAACTAATTGGATCTCATGGAGCATTGTGATCTTGGTTGTGATGTAATCAGAAACAACTTGCAATTAATTAATTGACATTCCTATTTCGTCAATTGAATTGTGTACTCGTAATCGTGTATAAATTCTCTCTAATGAACATAGAGGCCGACACTTTAAAGTTTCCGATATATACGAGTAGGTGCAAATTTCATAGGAATGCGCGATTCATTAACACAATCATAAAAATCCATCAATTATATTGTTATCTCTATAATAACGCAAGAGCCTTGTTGAGATCAAGTAATTTTCCTGTAGATTAAATCAAATCGCTTACCAGGTGCTTGATAGGTTTTGTCTACATTTTTACGAGTAGATTGATTATTTCCTTTGTTAATGTTTTAGACCTTTTTGAACTCCTTATGTTTTACTTAATTAGGTATTTAACTGTAAAGTAGTCATCTCTGTTATCTTATATAGTTACTAAGAAAACTGGATGTCTAGACGTCTAAGAATAATAGGGCTTCTGAAAACCAATCAAAATCTCATAACAAGCTGACCTCATTTCTTAACAACACTGGCAGTGTCACCCAACACCTAATTAAGAAGTGCCATTCAAATATGCAACATGATCACGAGGACAATAGTGATTTCACGGACAGTAATGCTAACAGTCAATGCATTGTCAAAGTGATGAGGACGAGTATTCCACGCGTTTTCAGCAATAGGTATTATGTCACTGCCTTGACTTTATTTTGAAAATGTATGATTTATGTAATTGAGTCATATTGTAAAGTAATTTATCTTTAAGCTGCACATATCTCTAAAAATAGATTGCTGATTTAGCTCGAATATTGTCGATGAATCAGTTAATGAGCCATGACCTCTAATAACCTAACCAACAAAAAGTTAAAAAATCCCCGACTTTGTCACTTCAAAGTTCAATATCTCAAAAACGGCTGAAGCGATTTTGATAAAACATGTCTAAGAACCATCGCTAGAAAACCTGGTTTCAATGAAAAAAAAAACGGCATTCAAAACGGTCCACCCGTTAAAGAGCTACGGCGCCCCAGACGGACAGACACACACACACACACACAGACATACAGACACACAGACACACATAGGGGTCAAACTTAGAACACCCCTCTTTTTGCGTCGGGGGTTAAAAATAGATGAGATTAAATGTTGGCGACAAACCATGGTTCCGCAATTCTTGGGTTTGTAAACCGGTTATGTGTTTGTTTCGTATTTTCTTAAACAATAACAAGTTTCGAGACAGCCTTGCAGAGTGGTAAAAACGATTGCCACAATTCAAGGCATGTCTACATCATGGTCGTAAACTACTTGTGTACATTTAGCGTTTTATTATCAGCCGAATAGAGTTTACTTTCTTTTCGTCTGATTAAGACAATCATTATTCAGAGCGTGAGAAATGTACGTCGATAATGCAACAGTATTTCTGTTTATGGGTTTTTTCTACAGTCGTGTAGGTACAGGTTAAGAAATGTGACGATGAAACTTACCAATGCTGCTAATATAATGACTCCAGAGATTACAGCTACAACAATGCCGGCGATTACACCAGCGTCGCGCCCGTTGTTTGAGATTCCAGGATCAGTTTTAGGTGTTTCTGGGACACCTGTAATTGTAAAAATAGTATATGTTAGAAAAATATACTACTGGCTTGATCTCTAAAAATTGATATTTCCAGAATCAACTTTGATGAATTATTCGAGGGCTTCAATAATTTAATTAGGAGAAATCAATTTAATTCTCCAATTCATTGAAATTTTATCAGGTTACTACTATTAGTAAAGGTAGCATTTAAATAAAGTTGGATAATTATTAACTGGAAATAACAAGTTTATTTGCTGAACATGTATTACTTATTATTACAGCAGGTATATTCAGTTTCTCGTTCAGTATAAATTAAATGAGACAAAACTCAATATACCTGCGTGTGGTTTATCATGAACCACCACCTTACAATTTAAAGCGTTTAACACAAATTATGAGAAGTGCAAAGTTAGAGACAAAAGCGGATGTATTCATAGTTGTTGACTTGCTATTTATGTCAGTAAAACTTTGCAAAACACTTCCTAAGTGCTTGTGTACGCACGACGAAGGAATATTTATGGAATTTTTAGACATCAATCACGCAAGTTCAATGCTAACTTTGTTTAGTTATTGACCTAATGTAAACAAACTTTGTACATTGATGATATGAGTTTTCCGGTACTAATAAGCACTTATTCAAAACTTGAGCATTTTTTAATGATACGTTATAAGTTATAACTTATACCCGAATTTCAATGTGTGGCCGTATTGAAAACATAGTAACAAAAATTAGGAATTTGTATATTATATACGATACTTACGGATTAGCATGCGCTGGTTTTTCAAACCAGATCGTACTAGTTCATCTATTTAGGAACCCTTAGCTACATAATTTCAATGGTACGTGCCAAATGTAACTCAAACACGCTAACCTACTTTAATAGATTACCTATAGCTTTTGTACGCACACATTTTTAGTCACAATAGTGGTTTGAAAGAAAACAAAAGGGAACAGGAAGGAGGGGTATTCTCATTGAAATGTGGATGCTCACAATGCACAGTAATATACAATTGAAAATAATGATTTTAATGATTCCACTAACTGATGCGATAACATTTAGTTCCTGTCAATCTCCACATTATCGTATCGCCAAAGTCTAAATCATTTTTTTTTCATCGAGCTCAATTCTTGCATCCATTAAACTCATAAACGTTCTGTTAATCCAAAAGCAATCATACGAGTTAGTCGGGTTGCTCTTAATAGTAAGTTATTATGTTACATGCACCCAGTTCAAAATGATCTGTGTGTCTTCCTGAATTTATGTGAACCCAATTTAATAATTAATGAATACAATTATACGTTACCCTGCACGTTAAAGTTTTTCACAGCCTCAGGTAAATAAACTAGACTAAGTCTGTCGAAATTATAGTGAGATTCTTTGGTAGGCTCCTCAGTAGCGTCAGGTATCCTCTCCAGAGCAACGTCTTTTAGGAAAAGGTCAAGGTACGGCCGTTGTTCCTCATTGAGATTCTGTTTGTCGCTCTCCCAGTACGCCTTCATTGGCTCGGCTTCTGCGTCCACTGAAGCTAGAACTTGCGGCTCCTCGGGCACTTCAGTAGAATCCTCACTCTTTGCGAGACCACGTATCCACTTCAAGAGAAGGCCAAACCCTTCTCTTTTCAAATCCACCATATGTGTTAACAGTCTTTAACTGGGCACAAACAAAGCTGTTATTCATCAGCTTGAAAACTACGCGCTTGGCATGCCCTGCAAATCAGTCAAGGATTCCTATGTTGAAGACACACAGATATTGTTTAAACATTCACAATGAACCGTGGTGTTAATTGATAGCAATGATTGTTAGTGATGATCAATGCGCCTGCGCCCAAATTTAAATGGATACCCTAATCTTATCTGAAGCGATGGAAGTGAATCAACCCATTCAGGAACGCAATTCCAGAAAATAAATTGTGGCATTTGAAGGAATAGTCGACAATAATAGAACTTGTTTTCATGTTATTTATTACTACTCCAACAACACGGACACATTTAACCGTAACATCGCACTATTTCACGTTCACTTTCATTTACATATTTGTTGATACCTATAACCTCAAATGCCACTAAATTTATTCAGTAAGGAAAAGGTAAAACTAACAAAAAAAGGATAGGTTTAAAGAAACAGGGTAAAAACCGCATAAATACTCACTGGTTACAGGTTTTTCCTGAACTATATTCTCTTTTGAACCTGTCGATTTTTGCACCTCCACTTCTGGTTTAACTGAATCTGTAGATTTTATTATATAAATTACATTTAACAACTGCTTGAATGATATGTCTCTGTTTGTTGTTACTATTATTAGTTTACTATTGAACTGTGGGACGTCGTGAGCGATATAAGTTGGTAAAAACGCGGTGCACGCGACTACCGCTCACGGCGACTGATGCAAAAATGCCAAGTGTACCGCCGCCGACTGTGCCGTGCCTCCTAAACTCGCCAACGTTCTGTCAATTTAACTGAACGCGATCCGGCACACACCGTTAACTGCGTTGAGTTAACCATTTGGTTAAGCGTGGTGTTATAAAAACCCACCTGGTCTCACAATCGCAGAAGATTAGATAGGTACCTAACTAATGTGTAGGTATCCATGTATACCTACTTGGAGTAATTAATTATAGCCATTTATGATAACAAAAGCTTTCATCAGTCTACGAGTAAGAAAACTCACAAATAGGTATGTATATTCAAAGTGATTTCATAAGTATTAAATATAATGACCCGGATAACTCACGTCTTAAATCGAGTTTAGCTCGACATGTTTCGGGCTAATCCGTAGCCCTTCGTCTTCGGAGCAACGCGACTCAGCGGCTGCTGCAACACGCGCACTAAACTCGATTTAAGACGTGAGTTATCCGGGTCATTATATTTAATATGAGTAAGCCTCGCGGTAGTTTCATGTTCAAAATTGATTTCATAAGATTAGTTATTGATTATAATTATTTCTTTCCTATGCCGGACAGAAGGTATCATAATTTTTAAGTTATTTTCTTCTTGCATCTAAACTAAATTGAAGTTTCAGGTCTATGGGTTTGGCCGGGCGTTGCGGAAATAATCGGTCAGTTAGGTCAGGACTTTTCTTCTGTATATTAATTAAGTACTTGTTTAGTTCGTCAATTTTACATAAGTACCTACAATATTTGAATAAATTCTTACACAAGATATAAATACACTAAAGGCCTGTTTCACCACTAATAGATAAATTTTACGTGACAAGAAAGCTGTCTCTGTTTATTTTGTCCGAATAGACAGAGATGGTATCACACACGGTTATCCGTCACATAAAATTTATCAATGAGTGATGTGGCCCTAAAGCGTTCAATGAACGTTTTACAAGAGCACAGTGATGTAATGCAGAGACATCGTGCGTTAGCAAGGCCGAGAGCGGTGCCGGATCGCGTCCGAATTGACTAAACGAAAGGTGGCGTGATGTTGTGACGTCACCTCACCTTATTCACTACCCAGCCATTGAGCTTGAGCAACGTATCACTTTTTGAATTTCGATAGGGGGCGGGGGGGAACTAGGCGATTTTTTAACTCGTTTAAGCAAGGTCATCTCAACGTGTTTTGGGATATACCTAATGTGCAATTTCTAAGCTGGTATTCTGAATATTTTATTAGGAAAGTAATACATTAAAGTAAAATTACAAAAAGTCTTGTCTTACTCACATTGTCATGTCACATTTCTACTGACCACAATGTTTAAGTAAACTTAACACGTGCGTGCCTATGTAAATAAACGTAACTACGTATGATACTTTTACTCTATCATGTCTTAGGACGGTCTATAAATACTTAATACAGTACACCAACTGTCGTGCACTTCTGTCTCGGGCGAAATTAAATTGCACTAGCGCTTCATGTCTTTTAAATTCCTTGCCTTGGTTAAAAATAGCCCGGGTTCCTGAGTGATTTCCCATTAAGTATACTGGTGGCAGGTGATAGATGCATGTGCGTGTCATCAATTCATCATAACTAGACGTTGCTGCTAACAAATAAACTTAGTTTACGTAATTTACAAAAAGTAAAAAATAACGCTCATTTGGCATCAGCCTGAAAAGGTTATTATCATGACTTTAATTTTGTGATACAAATTCTTATGTAAAAGAAACGCGGCAATATTGACTAGGTACCTATCAACGATAGTACCGAAGTTTATTCTTATTACTTAAAGATGTATTTTTTTGGGAAATTAGCGGTAAGTAGGTACCTAAAATTATTATTATATTATAACTTCGGTCCATTGATACGAGCCTTAGAATTGAATGACTAAGGTCTGTCTGACAGAAGTATTATCTTTACTATAGAGTAGGTAGGTAAATAAACAATTAAAGGTTACGTCTGGTCGTGTTAGGGAAATATACAGTTAAGATAAAACCGAATAGGTACCTACTCGTTCCGCAAGTGACCACAATACTCGAAAGCGATATCATATCAATTCGACATTGCGAAAACAATTAGTACCTACCTACTGATTGTATTAAGTAAGTAGCCCAAAGCCGTATCTATGTTATGAGTCAGTTCGCACTGGTTATACGTTGGTATTTCCACTGCTGTAAGGCTAAGTATTCAGTATCAAATAAGTTATACCTATTAATGCTTTGAGAAAAAAAGTTGGTACCTACTCAAACCCAGGGGCGGACAGTGAGTTTATGGGGGGCCCTGGGCTAATACTCCTTATTTGGGTTCTACCTAATTAATCAACTGATTGCGATTTTGTCAAAAACGCTGTTCCATAGTGCGCTGTGTCGTCGTAGGTCTTCAACAGGGGTTTGGGGGCACTTTACATCCATGAGGCTCTGGCCTGCCGGCGAAAAATCCCTTAGGTAGGTATACCTACTTAGGTGTAAATCCGCTCCTGCTCAAATCTCATAAAGTGATTAAGAAGCCAAAAGAAACCCCCAAGACACCGCAGTAACAGTAGCCACTAATAAGTTATTAAACGTTACGAAGAATAATGAAAAAGTTGTATCTTTTTAATGTAAGGAGGACCATAAGTTAAATCCTCATTTAGCTAAAAAAATCGTAAACGCTCACTTGTTTGATATTGAATAGCACGACGCCGAGCATGATTAAATGGAAACCTACACGCATGAAACAGTACGAAAAAACATCGTACGATATGGCGTCATCGAGTGACGCGCCGAATAGGAACATCGTATTTTTAAAATAGTCCGCACGCTCTGTAATGACTACCTATCTGTATAACCTTATCATTATTTCGGAGTAATTGAAATTGATTATGCTTTTATCTTACGCTTACACTTACAAAAATTCCGCATTGATTTGTTTGTTTTACTGATTTTTTTAACAGTAAACGAATGCGGATAGAACTATCGCATAAGTAAACTTAAACATTTTAGCAAAATAAATTCGGTTTCACGGACGCAACGCAGCGATGGCAGGGTTTTTGTTATCATACGCACTGTAAGTAATAAGAATAGGTACATAAGTAATATAAGTATATAATATCAGATGCTATAATCACGTATTCCTCAGAAAACTCGCGGATCAGAAGAAATTTAAGTAGAAACGTAGATGATATCCGGATAATTCACGACTGATAGTAAAATTTTGCTTGTACTTAGGTTTATTGTTATTCTAGGAATAGTAGAACTTATCGAATTTACATGCATGATTTAAATACAAAACGTAAACAGTAGAACCCGACCATAGTCGTTGTTTTGTTTTGTTTAATGCTAATATTATGGGTCACTGCCCGGGAAAGTGTTAGACGTGCCGTAATAAGTAAGGTTTGACGCAAAGGTGGGCTAGGAAGCGCGCCGTTTTCTCTGTGGTCTCTCATGGGGGAATGGATGAAAATTTTAGAAACGCTTGAAACTTTTTTTATCGATAGGAATAACCTTTCTAATTAACAGAAAAAAATATCAGATTTTTAAGTAGCATCAATTAATAAAAAAAAAAAAAAGAGTTTTCTTTACCGCCAAATTACGACATCGTCCGGTCGGTTACGGGTTGTTCCAGAGTACAGAATAAAAAACATTAAAAAAGAATTGATGTGTCTTTGACTCGATCGTTTTGACAGGTGACACTCTTTACCGGCTCGGATAATATAATACCGACATGGAAATACTGACCCTATTTTCATCTACACACATATAGAAGCTCATGTCAATTTCAATGGGCGTGTACATGAAAACACGGTCGGTATTTCCATGTCAGTATTATTCGGCCTGGTAAAGTGTCACCTGTCAAAACGATCGAGTCAAAGACCCAAATTCTTTTTTAATGTCTTTTATTCTGGACTGAACAACCCGTAACCGACCGGACTGTCGTTATTTGGCAGTAAAGAAAATTCTTTAATTATTTTAAATTAATTGATGCTACTTAAAAATCTGATACTTTTTTCTGTTAATTAGAAAGGTCCTATTGATATAAAAAGCCAAGTGATAGCATAGAACAGCGCACGCGCTTGCTATTCTTAACTGCATTCCTTTTGCTAGCTTAGTACACCCTGTCCTTACCGCACCTGTTTCTGTAGTGTTGAAGTCCCAATACAGGCATTATAAATCATTCAAATGCCAAATGCATACCTATGTATATGTGTCATACATATTCTTCATAATAATATTTGCTTTCATTTAAACGCAATAATAGAATAGAATAGTATTCTACAATTTTGTTCTTCTGGTGCGCTCATAGTTTTCTAGCATTTTTTCAAATAACACCAGATACTTTTTTTAAAGCGTATTATGCAACCGTAACCGGTTAATGTTTTCAGATGGGTTAGTTACGGACGAACATGGTGCAGTTGGTAGCAAATCGGGGCCATAGTATATATCCTAGTATAGTATAGCCAATAGATGCGGTTTCGAATCCTGTCCTGCGCCGAAAACTTTATTGCTTTTGAAAAATTAGATTTCGCTGAACAACCTACGTATTCATATACCTACGCTCACATCTACACTACAAATTCCATAATAATTTTAGGTACCTACCCACAAATGTCGTTATTATAGTGACTATCCTTTATTGTACGTCAATAACTGATTTGGTCCTATCAATGCCCTTGACACAACAATAAGTTCATTTTATTGACCTCAATCAATCAATTACAGAACGAATTCTTTAGCCGAGCAACTCAACTCTGTTGCTCAAATCAGATTCTTTACAGTTCAATATTTCTACTTAATTTTGCTATCAAAACAAATATTCCTGAATGTCCCGAGTATCCTTTTGATAGCATCACAAAACTTGACACTTTTAGAAATAAGTCATTACCCATTCCATGTGCATATGAAATTTAAAAAAGATGATTGGACAGATAATTGATAAAAATAATACCTAGTCTTAACAATATACTAATTACCAGGGGTCGGACAAAAAGTGCGGATGACGTAAAAATGACGTAATCTTGCACACAAGATGGTGTTTCTTTTTAAACTTCCGTGTGACATGTAGTAACAAAGTAGCATTAATGAAGTAACAAAATAATCGTAAAAAAATCAATGGAATTCAGTTAATAAAATAAATTTCATATCGTTTAATAAAGAGGTTGATAAATGATAAGTCATAATTCTTTATGAAAATCAAAAATACTATTTAAAATCATCCTATAAGTGGTCTGACGTCATCGGCACTTTTCGTCAGACCCCTGCTAATTACGGAAGTGCATTTGTTATGTTTAATTCGTTAAATTTTGCCAAACGGGTTTCTTAATTACTGAAGTACAAGTTATCACAACCAAAAAAAAAAACTAAGTGCCTAGAGAAATTATCTTAATTCAGTCTGAATAAGCTTTCCTAAAGCTAGAAACACACTGCCGCCGTAGGCGCGGCGTGGCGCCCCGCCACCGCTCTCTGTGTGTTGCAATTTGCAAGCTTTAAAGTTAACGGGTATAAAAAAAAAAAACAACGAAATTTTATATCTAACGTAACAAAATAGATTTAATTTTCTGAGACACACAAAGTACAACTTGAAAACGGCATGAAATAGGTACGGTAATTCCATATTTTGCCGTTCTTAAATTATCACACCGAACAAACAGACGCACGATCACTTGCGCATATTTAATCTTCGCCAAAAAGGTGTTCATAATTATTGACACAAAAAGCTTTTGTTTGCTATTGATAATGAGTCCTGCGTCATTTAACTAATAAACCTATTGTTTAAACATGGGTTTACAAATTATACCATGTACTCGCTTCATTTAAGTAATATAGTATGTATGTGCAGTGAACCAATAGGATTACTTGGCCACCATGGTACCTTGTCATATTAAATAATTTTGTTTGTTCAAAACAATCTTTATCGAATGACGAAAAATGACATACTTTGGCCTTTGGATATAACTCGGTCCTGGTTTTATTATGGCTTTAAGAATATGGCTCTTTGCCATGTGGTTGATGTTAATTGATCGATCATGTTTTTATGTGGTTTTCATATGGGCCAATTAACCTGAAATTAGTCAAAGTACCCCGACCTTACGGTACTTATATTTTAGCATTGGCCACGATTCCTTAGAAATTATAGATAATACATTATTATTATATACATTTTTTAAGGGAAGTTGAAGTAACGCATTTCTGTAACTTAACCACGACATTAATTTAATTAATATGTACACCAAAGTAAATTGACAAGTAGTATCAACGTATATGTGGGCTGTTTTTTTACATTCACGTTAACCTCCCTTAAAAAAGGCCTGGCTGTCGATAACACACTGTACGTATAAGGGGATTTTCCAATGACAAGTAAAAGATATATTTATAAATCATGTCGGCCATTGTTCGGTAAAAGAATCATATATTAGGTATATACATTGTCTTAAATACTCGCGCAAAATGCTTAGTCACACAATGACGAAGTAAATAGTATGTATATAAAGGAAACGACTATATTATAAATAATTGAATTTACAAATTGTTACGCTATATAACGATATAATTTAATTTTTTGTAGTTTACGATTCAATATTCATTTACCCATAATATTTATACCATGCCATACATAACCATAGTTTTAATTAAATCTGTTTTATTTATATCTGATTAAAATATGAATCCTTGTATCGCTTGGTCACGCCAAAACTTTCCAATTTCATCCATCTTTTTTTTAAAGTTTTCTACTAGTACCTTGTAGGATTTTATGAAAAAAAAAACGCAGAAAATTATTTAAAATTTCAAAAACTTGACGACTTTAATTTATGCTTATCGCGTTAAATTAAAACTTGAATTCTAACTTCTTGTTGAAAATTGGCTTCTGTGGAATCTTTACGAAATACTAATGCAAGTGTCAAAATGCCGCTTATAAATTATAACACGAGTCAATGACAGGCACGTAACATGAGATATTGTTGTGTGCGTGAGTTCAATTCTAGCCTTCTTCAGTGCCGACACTAAATACCTAAAGCCTATAAACCCTAAGACTACAATGATGATGAATAATATTATATATGTCGCAGGGATATCATAAAAACAGGGATTTGATCAAATACCTCAGGGATATGATCAAGTCCCGGGAGATGATAAAAAAACATCGCGTTGTATCAAGGTTGTATCATTTCCCTTGCGGAATTCAGTGATTTGATCAAGTCTCCGAGCCGATTTAGGAGAATGATAGAAATATGGCAATGGCCGATAGATTTCATCATTTCTCTTAGCGATTTGATCAAATATCCCTGAGCTGTTCTAGGGAAAAGATAAAACGAAATGTACATGTTATCAAAATGATTACCAAATAAATATTTTGTATCTTTATTTGCTTATTATTTCATGTCACTAAATAATACGTATTTCTAAAACTGTATATAGCCTGTCAATCGGCGGTCGCGGGCTTGATCCCCCGCTCATAACAATGAGTTTTTTGGAACTTTCCCCTCACAACATTTCCCTGCGACATATATAGCGTATGTAAATTAATAACAATTTGGTCCTGGCGCTCAGCCGACCACTGCTGCGGCGCGCTCCCTTCACTCGCTCACCTTCAGGTTTTCAGTTATTTAATAAACTCTTGTATAAAAACATATATATTTTACCTTAATTAATAATGTATAATATGTGTATAGCATTACGAAAAGCCACGAATTTAATAACAACATAAGTTCAATATATCAAATTTAATTTATTTTGAAGAGCCCGTTGTCCATGATTTAGCAAATGTAGCACGCAATATCAATCTAAGCACGCTCTCATGGATTCTAATAGGCGTGACTCTATAAGTTTCCACCTGGTTTTAGAGTTCTAATGCTGATTTGATTTACAGTACCAATGTTCAGATACTGCCTAGCCGCCTCCAAATGTTATTGCTGTACGACGCGAGCGAATTTTTCTGCCACGCTTGGACTCGAGTCTCTGATAAAATAACACCGGATCAAAAAGCAGTCTAAATGGTACTTACTGTCCTCGACGCACATCTGGTCGTCAGGAAGAAGTCGTAGGCCGTTGGGGCAGGCGCAGGAGACACGGGGAGAGTGGGGGCCTATCCTTGGCGCGGGCAAGCACAGGTGAGAGCAGTGACCGTTGACGGCGGCACAGTGGTTCACGCCGTCAGGTTGCCGGTAGGGGTGGTACACGTGGATCACCATGGGGTTTTGTAGCTGCAGAGAAAAATATTTATAATTGGCATACAGATATTCTTAAAACATAGGAACATCGGATTCGTATTGACCATCGTTAATGGTCGTGATTAGCTTAACATCCAGAATAAGGAGTATTCCTACTAACTAGTAGGAACAAAAAAATGTTACTTTAAATGTGAACTTACAGTATGAGTAGATGTGATAGCCTCGATGTCATGTCCGTTGAACTTGTTCGCCCGGTAAACTGCAGCCTTGTCCCAGTCAGTCCAGTACACCCAATCTTCAAAGGTCGTGATGGAGAATGGATGACGAAGGACCTCCGTTGAATACAAGATAACGCGGCGAGCGCTGCCGTCATAGTTACACGAGGAAATCGTATTCATTTTGGCATCAACCTGAAAGCAGACGTTACAGTACAAATTGGGCCATTTAGGACCAAAAAAACCATCAAGCTAGCAGTGGTACTACTTACCCAGTATACTCTTTTTCGTACAAGGTCCAAAGTAAGTCCGTTGGGCCACTTAACATCATAGGACACGATTGTCTGCCTGTGAGAGCCATCCATGCCGGCGCGCTCTATTTTAGGAACTTGGCCCCAGTCGGTCCAGTACATCCACCTGAGATATTGTCATTGATGAATTAATACAGATTAAGAGTACCTCTTTTTAAGCTATCTCGATTTTCATAAATACAATTAGATACTGAACCGGAACTAAAGCGCGTAAAAACATGTTTATTTACTATTTAGTGTTTAAATGTTCAATTGTAACATTTCTTACAATAATTGTTTAACAAGGGTGCCCTGATGGAGCGTACGTATTAATTACAGCTAATATCAATATTTTGCGTATGGCAACGACCGAAAGGTTAAGGTAAGTAAACTTGTCTTCGTTACATTATTATTGAATATTCCTAACGAAAAATAAATTATAAATCGTCGTGACAGCACGTAATACCTTGATAATAACGATGACACTTGTTTTAATTGTTCTGATAAATATTACAAACATTCGTCTAGAGCAAGTCTGGATACGTACCAATTTAATATTTTTCAATTTAATAGTTATCTTTGAACTTTGCAGTGATATAAGAGGGTAAGAGCCTATCAATCAATTGTGCAAATATGACATAATCTCGGTCTTAAGTCCGATAGTGATAGATAAGGATAAGAAAACCACAATGTAAGGTAACTACGATAAAATTTTAAAGCATTCAAGGACAGCCAAGTCTCATTTGTTTAAAATGTATAAATCTCCTATTATTATTGCGCTTATACTTACTAAGGTTTTCACACACACACACACACACACACACAAACATCACGCCTGTGTTCCCAAATGGGGTAGGTAGAGCACAACCGCTTCGGAGCCACTTTCAGCAATTTCAAGTACTTTATTAAATTCAAATTACCCAATTAGACATTCTATCATATCAAGTATCTATTGGAATACGGTATAGTATGATGATAAATGACGAGTTATGACAGAATATCCAGAAACTTCAAACTTACCCATCAAGAGGATTAAGCGCGATGGACCTCGGTTCCTCTAACCTATCTCTAATCAGGATTTTCCTCATATTTCCTTGCAGGTCTGACAGTTCGATGTGGTTCTTGCCAGTATCTGTCCAGTACAAATGGTTGTAGATCCAGTCTACAGCTAGGCCATCGGAGGTTATCAGCTGATCCCCTATGACGACGGTTCGCTGGCTGCCTTCGTCTATCGGTGCTCTGTAATGACGACACATCAGTCAGTAGGGCTAACGTGCGACGGTGACCCTGGCCTAGTTGACTTTTGACATTGTTTACGCAATATCTTAATAGCTTGCGTCAGAAAGAGCCGTGCCGGATGATGCAGTGTTAGATAGAACCCAAGTAAAAAACAACTTTGAAATATTGTTGTGCGTAAACATCATCAATGCCAAATCACTTATATGCCGTTATTCCCACTCACTCTCTTGTGATGTCAGCTTCAGCTTGCATGTAAAGGTGGCGTATAGTTGCGTTATGTCACAGATTATTAGGTATGCATTAGCGCTATGTCAAATTACGTTAAATTAAAACAAATCACTACCGCTAATGTGTCATACTTTCTGGTAACATGGTGTCGTATGGAATTCAAACTCACATTAAAAAATGTACGAAATTGTACGCTAATAACATATAATGTACTACTTACACGTAGTTACGAGAAAACAGTGATCAATAATTATGTCACCGCCAGGAAGGATACTTTCTGGCGGGTGCTATCTATTCCACTATGTACCTAGCAGTCACGTTTTCAAATTTCTTGTGTATCAGAAAAAATGTACGAGAAAGCTACTAAATTGTACGCTTATTAAAAAAAAGAGTACTACACGTACTTACGAGAAAACAAGGACCAATATGTCAACGCCGGTAGATTGGCGTGTCATTGTCTATTCACCTCTTTTTGATGGCCTAATTCACAGATGAGAATTATTAATTGATCGTTTAGTTAGTGACCATTTTCTAATTCCTAATTACCTATAAGTATAGTAGAAATAAATGGTACGAAATTAGTTTATATTATCGTACCTATAATGAGCACAGCGGAAAATTCGTTTCGGTTACAGTTTTGACTTACACAAATCCATTGAAGAAACTTACTTATAAATTTTCTCATCATTCACATCGCTCCAAAAGATCATTCCAGTTCTGAAAACGTAATCCAACGCGGTCGCAGATTTAGTGTCGTTCACGATAGCAACCATTTCATGGTGGTCTAAGCTAATCTTGCGAATATCGAAACGCCTTGCAAAGAGTAATGAGGGGTGCCCTTCGGTGGCTTTGCATCGTGTACGATCACGGGGATCCCGGGCATATCCAGCGTGGCACTCGCACTTGAAGGTCCCCTTCTCATTAATACACATCTGAGAGCACGAACCAGCGTCAGCGCATTCATCGATATCTGTAATCAAATAAATCGATGCGTTGGCTTCATTGTTTTCATAAAAAATATTCATCTATTGTTTTCATTTCAGATAATGTTCAAGACAAGGAATCAAATGAAACGATTTCAATTATGGTGATTTTTTAAAATGTTTGCTACCTCTGAACTCCTTCTGTAAGTAGGTAAGAATAGGTAGATGTGTTCTAAAGCGATTGACTAGGCAAAAATAAGTGCTTACAGAGAGGGTAAATACACTATAACAGAGAGAATTAAAAGTGAATTTTATTTACTTTCTGAGATTGTAACATTAATTTTAACTTAATTGAGAGAAAAACAAATACAACCATTAAGGTTGTTAAGTTTTTTTCTAGTAGGTACGTCGCAAGAAACGGCGAATCAAAATAGAAATAGCCGAAAAAATCTGCAATGTATCTAAAGCGCTCGGTTATTTTATGCGATCAACGCAATGCGTGGAACGCACATCGATTTTGCATCAGATAATCTAATTAAAAAACATTGTCTTACGCGGTGAGCGCAGCGACAAGCGCATAGATTATCTGATACAAAATTGATGTGCGTCAAACGCAGCCTTTATCGCATAAAACAACCGAGCGCTTAAAATTCGTGAGAATAAAGAACTTTAAAAGAAAAACAAATTACCATCACAAGTTCTGTTATCAATAAGCTTGTATCCCTTCTCGCAATCACAGTAGTACCCAACAGGTGTGTCGACGCATCGCTGCGTGCATCCGCCATTGTTCTTGGCACATTCGTTCTCTCCACATCTATCGCGAGGTTCGTCCTCGAAGTTTGGGCAGTCGGGCTTCTTATCGCAAACTTTGGACAACGGTATGCACATGCCGCCGCCGCAGTCAAACTCTGTTTTCTTGTCGCATACTGGTTTTGGTTTGGCTGTAAAAAAATAAGTTAGGTAAGTATAATCTTTTATAACGTTGCCTCTATAATAATTATTATTTATTTCTCTGTAAAAAATACATAGACAGTCGAAATCACAATGTAGATAAGCAATATGTTACCTATTGATAACCGTACGCTGAGGTGCATTGAAAAATTATCAAAAATCTGATTAAATAAAAAAAATATATATATTTTTAATACACCGAAACATTTATTTATTTGTGGCTGACTATTTCTATGCCATCAAGTAAAAGTCAAATATATATATATATATATATATATACACACTTACAATGTCACTTTAGTACTCTTTTTAAAATTATATTACTATGTAGAATGCTAGCTGTTGTCCGCAACTTCGTCTACGAACGAATCTACGAACAATTGGTACACCACCGTCCTGTAGGATCTGTGAAACTATCCAAGAATAAAAAAAAAATCTCTTCCCGGTGTGTCAAATTGTCTCCATACCAAATTTTATCTAACAGACAGACAGACACATTATAATATTAGTAGGCAAGGATGGGATGATACGGCCGCTAATTCGCATACTACTCTGCTTTTTGCTGAAGCACGGTTATTGTTTTAACAGTTTAATTTAACTACCCTCATAAAAATCCAAACATGGAAATATATTTGAGTGAGTGAAAGCAACCCTAGAAAGTTTGAACTGTACCAAAACACATTTAACTCACTGGGGCCCTCAAAATGGACAGAATGTAAATTTGATTAATTCAATTCACCGAGCGAAGAGTTAAATCAAGCGAGTTGCATTTACGGCACAGCTATTTGTATTTAAAACGAGTAACGAACTAATTAAAACGGAAACATACACTAGGTACATTATCTAAAAATATGTATACAAAAACAAGGTTGCATAAATATATAGTCATACATTGTATCAAAAATTTTATCTATTACTGACACCAAAAAATTGTATTCATTAAACTTTTTAGTATTAGTAATCACAAATGCTTCAGAAAGTTGCATACTTAATAATTCCATTTAAATGTATCCACTCGTAGGTATACATGAATGGGTTCCATATACAATAAACACCAATTTGGCAAATTTGTATACGATTCATAAAAAAACGATTTGATATTTTGATTCGTTTTGAAGAATTACTGTTTTTTAAGATTACAGTCTCCGTAACCTGCATGCGGGCAGGACATACATACTACGAATCCATACTCCATTAAAATATTATATACTGGTGACCCGTTCCGGCACAACACGGTTACGGTATACATAGTGAATCACACTATTTATTTGAAAACCGCATCAAAATCCGTTGCGTAGTTTGAAAGATCTAAGCGTACAGACAAAAAAAGCGACTTTGTTTTATACTATGGAGTGATGAATTGAAAGTAACTCTGTCTGTTCCGGTATCACGTCGAAACCGACTGGTTTCGACTGTCAAGGGGCTGAACATAGGGTACTTAGTTTTTATCTCCAAAAGCAAGGGGATGAACTGACTGGAGTGAGCTGAATGAAATTTGGTATGGATATATTTAATTTTTATACACCATCAAGATCACCAAATACTTGGAAACGTCCAGAGTGGTCATTAATATCGACTAAGCCAACAATTGTTCGGGTCATCCACTGAGGACAGATCCACTGAAGCATCTATAATTTGCAATCTTTAATCATTGTAATTTTAATTATAGAAGACAGCTTCTGAATGACGATCTCTCACTCATCGTACGAAACACAGTAGCAGGACTAGCCAGCTCCTGCTTCACGTCGATATTCTGTGAGAGTGTGGTACTACCCGATCGAGCCCGCCCATTCGTACTGCAAACCAAGAACTGGCTACAGTGCGGCTCTACCACTAACAATTAACAATATAATTAAATAAAAACAAAAAAATGCTTAGTGCACCTTTCTGAGAATGACCCTAAACTGAAATACTCAATATTTACAAGTCAATTCAATCTAAGGACTGTCAAGTGCGTCATAGAATAATAGTGAGATAGACGTATGCAGTGACAAGTCCGCACTGTTTTCGTGAATTGTCAAATCAGTTAAATATACAACTTACGATTCTATGCCAGTCAGACAAGGTTTGTTGTTGCAGTCTGGATACATATTTATGAATCAAACGGCGTATACAAATATTTGCCAAATTGGTGTGGTTATATGTATATGGAACCCATTCATGTATACTTATTTTTGCCTACGAGGTGGATACATTTAAATGGAATTTATTTAAGTATGCAACTTTCTGAAGCATTTTGTGATTACATAATACTGAAACAGTTTAATGAATACAATTTTTTGGTGTCAGTAATAGATACATATTTATGATGAAAATGTGTGGCTACATATTTTTAAATTTTTTTTGTGTATACATACTTTTAGACGTGACTGTACATTATTAAATCAATTAACTACAATCCATGAGCTCTTAGAAAAACCTTCGGGTTTCGGGGGAAATCGGAAGGATTCGTTAGACAATTCACAATTGAAAATTGTCTTTTTGACTTAGTAGTTGCTTAGTAGCAATCCATCACGCGGAGAGCGCACTCGTTGTGTTTTCATTGATTTATATAGAGCAGTTAAAACCACCACTATTTATTTAGTTTGTTATTTTTCGGAAATTGATTTCCATGGTAAGTCAACTAAAACAGGGCATTTCTGTAAATAGCCAATAACGGGAAATTCAAAGTCAAAGTCAAATTATCTTTTTCAATTTAGGCTATAACAACCCTTATGAATGTCAAAAAAAATCTACCACCTACCTAATTGTTCATAATGTATAATAAATATTTTGTAAAGAAGCTGAAAGTTTCAAGAAAAGTGTTGATCGTAAATAATTTAATAAGGTTCAAGACCGAGTTATAGAAGCAACGGGGATTTCAAAAAGTACATTAAAAAAATATTAAACGAAAGCAGACCAAAAAAATTATTTGACATATCCAAGAGAAGTAGATACAGTATAACAATAGCTCTATATACTTACAAATAAAAGAAGTGTGTTAAGGCGGGGTGTTCTCTATTTAAATTATCGATGGAAGAATTCGAAAAAATACAAAACGCGACGCTTTGAAACAAGATTTAAATACAATTTAGCTACTCTGACTGGATCGAAACTAAAACTGCACAAATCATCTCCAAACTCGATGGAAATTAGAATTTATAATAAATTGAGTGACCAATTGAAGAATGAGGAAAATTATATTAAATTTAACAATCTACTGAAGCAATTCTTGATAAACAAATGTTATTACTCCACTCTGTCCACTCAGAAAAATTATCTACCTTGAGATACGAGTTTTTTTTAAAGTAGTGACGATATGGTTTCAATCTGGCATGAATACACGTAGGAACTTATTAGTAAAGCCCACGCGATAAGAGAGTTTTTGTTACATCTATTACGGACTATGGTAACGTTTTTGTACAAATTAATGTTTATTATTTATAATGTAATTATAAACAGTAAATACTCACTGCAATTGAGTTCATCACTTCCATCGGGGCAATCTCTATCACCATTGCAATATAGCGCTCCAGGAATGCAGCTGCGGTCTTTGCACTGGAATTGGTCTGGTCGGCAGGTGACGTTTCCTCGACAGATTTCAAGGGCTTCATCGCCACCGTCAGGGCAGTCAAGGTCGCCGTCGCAGACCCAGGCTTTGTGGATGCAAGTGATACGGTCCCGGCACTCGAACTCCGTGGATATACACGGCGATGTTACTTTCGGTGCCACCGCGCAACCCTGGAATTGAAATAAACGCGTTTTGAGCATCGTGATTGATAATTTACGTATATTTATTTCGTTGCGTTTTTTTACCAGGCTAACCTAAAACTTTTATTACTTTAAGAATCGCTATAACAGTAGCTGCACGCATCACCTCTGCATTTATATCCAATCAGAATCTGATTAGGTACAAGATATTTACGGAATTTCTAAAAAAAAATCGAACGAAGTGGATTTGAGGTTATTCTAAATGATTAAAAAGGGATTAACTTCTAGAACTTTAATTAAGCCATAAAAAACAGCAATACCTATGAACTAAAACTTAATTATCTTGCTAGGTACTAACACAAGCAAGCAAGTAGCAAAGTAATTGGTTATATTTCATTTACCTCCGTAAAGAGGCTTGATTCAATTAAATAATTAATCAAGTTTGTAACAGTAAAAATACTTTCTAACCTACCCATGTCTGATTTTGAAATTTCTGTACTTTTCAACGGCATGTCAAATTAAGTACCTAACACTAGTTTGCTAGTAAAGCTTGTTTGATTGAATATCATGCTAATCCGCGTAGTTTGCTTTAACTACCCGCTGACGGATAAAAAAACGGACGGAAAAGGTAAGCTCTTAAATATGTTACTCACCGTTTCATCGCTACCATCAGGACAATCGATGTCTCCGTCACAATGCCACCTCGCCGAGATGCAATGACCGTCCTTGCAAGAGAAGTGTGTGTGCGGTTGACAAGTCGGTGCGGGGCATTTGACCTCATCGCTGCCGTCGCCGCAGTCGTCGTCGCCGTCACAGACCCATCGTTGCTGGATGCATTTCCCGTTCCCGCAGGTAAACTCGTCAGAACGACACGTTTCATCTGCACATATACGTTATGCATATGATGGGTCACATTATTTCATATTGTTACAAATCTTTGCTGTAGTATCATTCCGTAGCAAAAGTAGAAAAGTTAAGAATTTTTCAACTGGTAAATTGCTCGCACAAATCAATAATATCATTAATGTCGTTTCATTGTTTTATTTACGCACCTGATCACAATGTTAAGTATGAACAGTCTTATTTAAAATAACAATGTTGTTACTTCACATCTATGGCAAGAAAATCTAAAGTCAAGATATTTTATTAGCGGGGGCTGTAATTCCGTAGACGTACATTTCTTTTCTGCAGAAAATTTTGTCCTCATTCGTCTTTGATACGGACTCTACATTTAATTAAATTCTTTTACACAGAGGACCTAATAGTTAAGTGCCATTGCTCTAAAGGGAGGTAATTAGCTTATTTAGAGCCAAGAAAAGGTCGGTGCGGGAAGGAGTTTTCATTTCGCTTGGAAAAAACTTAATATTTACTCAATGCTAGGAAAAAAATTCTATGAAAGATGACATGGTCATGTCGCTGTAAAGGCGGAAGAAAACGTTGCGGTAGTTGAAGCACACACGCAACGTCATCGCTCACGCTTCTGGGTGGGTCCGGGGCGGGTAGATAAGAATTTATAGACGGATGAGCCGGGCGTTGATAGAATACAGAGTGTTTGGCCAGGGGAGGGATCCAATGATTGATTGATACAGCCAGTGCCGAAGAGGAATAGTTAAACACCGACCCCGTCTCCCCGCGCGGCGGCAGAGCAAACACTATTTTCTTTTCAGTAGCTTCAAGGCGCTGATTACAAGTGCGCACAAAGACTTCTTAAGTATATTACTTTTTAATGATAAAATGGCACTGGACAGTCTATGTTTAGACGTCAAAAACAATCACGATACTAGCGGTGTGCACTTTGTACTTACTAAATGATGAAATGTGAAGATAATTTGAAACTGCGTCGTGCAATTTTCGTATCTCGGTTCAAAAAGCCAATCATAAGTGAGTAGTAAGTCGTAGTAGTAGAGTTAGTAAGTGATAGTAAAATAGAGCAAGGACAAATGACGTAATCCGTTTTAATGTGTTGCATTCCTTAAAATTTACTGATACCGTTGATAAGACAAACGATGTAGGTAGGTACGAGTACTACCCTCTTCGTAACGTCCAATATATTTTTTAGACATTTGTAATAACGACCCAGCGTGCTAATTTAAGGCACTATAGGCTATACAACTTTGGATTATGTATTTATTTGAGGACCTCGAGGCGATATTTGATTAATGTAGGTAAACGTTCACATGGCCCAGAACAAATATAATTTGTAGTCCTAAAAATAGGACGTTGGATCGTACGAGGCGTATAATAAGAGTGATGATATCCCTTACTGCATGCTTTTTCGTCGGATCCATCAGAGCAATCTGCGTTGTCGTCGCACATCCAGGTGAGGGGGACGCACTCGCCAGGCTTACCCCGGCAAGTGAACTGCTCGGGGCCGCACGCCGCCACATCTGCCAACCCAATTCATGCACATGCTAAATACCTGATGCAAATGTATATCGAAAATAAAACGTGTACTGGCTTCGATGCACATCCAATTAGTGACCGCCCGTGCTGAAATCACTTATTGAGCTGTCCAACATCCAATGCCATAGAGAGATGAACCAATAGAATAGAAAGACATATGCCACTTGTCCAACAGAATGGTGGCAGATTTATAAAAAATACAAGTTTTAATCTTGAATTCACAATTGAATTGTTAAAGAGCAATTGGGACGAAATTCTGTTGGATGAACGATATAATTAATTTGTTTGAATACAAAACCGCCAAATAACTGCGACGATAGCTGCACTCTGATTGGCTGGCCTAGGGTCAAGCAGGACTAAAGTTGGGCAAGCATAATCAATATATAATATATATATATATGTATATAGTAAAACTATTTTCGGTGCGTGGTTTAATGAATAACACCTCGGGTGTTGTCATGAACATCTGTCTATATATATGCTCACTTACCACCAGGTGACCAACTTGCTCGTTTGCTAACCTTTTTCGTAAATAAATATTTCATAAATACATAATACGTAATTACTAAGAGGGCGTTTTTCCATACTTCATTTATTTCCTTTATGTAAGGAACAATAGAAAAACTATCCCAAAAACTACTTGTTAAGTTGTAAGTGACGGACGAGGTACTTTTATGTTGTAAGTAGAATTGGATATTAGGATGGTTAAAATTGGATAACCCATATTACCACTGTGTTGGTTCGTTTCTCTATGTCCAATGCGCATTGTTTGTTGTTATCATCATCATCATCATGTCAGCCGAAAGACGTCCACTGCTGGACATAGGCCGCCCCCAAGGCTCTCCACTCAGACCGGTCTTGTGCTTTCTGCATCCACCGCAATCCCGCGATCTTAACCAGGCCACGGCTCCATCTTATTCGAGGCCTACCAACAGCTCGTCAGCCCGTCCGCGGACGCCATTCTAGAACCATCTGACCCCATCGGCCATCAGTCCAGCGCGCAATTTGCCCCGCCCACTGCCACTTTTGAGTTGTGTCTTGACTGTTGTATGTAGATATAAGTACCTACGTTGTTTTTAACGGGTAATATTTTGTCCTGTTCTTTTTATTCGTTTCAAGTTTGCATCTCCTCACTGAAGGTTTAATTTAAATTTAAAGTGAATTTTATTAGGTAGGTACAAATAATATGTAGGTAGGTATAGTTGGCGTCAAATAATAAAAATTTGCTCAAATATATTGAACCATGCTCTCACATACTTTGAGTACCTTGGCCACTCACTTACGTTTCACACTGGCAATACCTATGTAAATGTACACCATCAGCTTCGTATTTTACAAGCGAACCCAAACAGTCTGTCTTTACCTAATTAAAATGGTTTGGTTAGCTTAATATTTAGTATCTTTTAAATGAAATTACTAAAACTTACAATGATTTATCAAACATTGAATTAAGTATTTAATTTATTGTTGCAATATAATATATATATCATTAAGGATATTTGTGGTAGTGAAAATAAATAAATAAATACTAGTTTTTCTATTTTTGCCCTTATCCGTGATGAATTAGAAATACGATTGATAATATTAAACCAACAACTAATGCGCAGTCGCGTGCTGAAACAATGGAAACCATCGACGCATGAACCGACATTAATTCTCATGCTATTCTTGCAAGATGTCGGAGTCTTCAGAGACGATCCATGCCCTGTGTTCATGCAAGTCCAGGGTCCTCAGGCTTATCCTTACCACAATGGTGCTCATCGGAACCGTCTACGCAGTCAGCCGTGTCGTCGCATTTCCAAGCAGCGGGTATGCAGTGACCAGTCGCGCACACAAATTTGTGTTCTGGACAAGTTCTCTGTGTTGCTGTGCGTGAAAATTTTATTGACTTACATCCATTTATAGGTTTTAATTAATCGTTTAATTTAATTGGTTTCCAAGGTTACTTAAATACATTTTTTATCGCTGCTATTTTGTACCGGTTTGTAGTTTGAATTATGTAAGTACGGAAACAAATTTTAATATCATTTAGAAACTTTACTGCCCCTTGAAATTCTAAACGTGTACATCAAAATAATTAATGCTAATGCATTAATCTCTCGCGAGACACTGCGTAGTTGACTAATTAATTAAAATCGCTTAACAGTCCTTATTAAGGAGTAATTATTCTGTCTGTACTTGGCCCTTTGCGTCGTATATTTGCTAATAAAATAGGTAAACTTTGTCAACAACTTTTACTTTCTCGAGTTCAAAGCATAAACTTTTCTTTAAATTTTGATTACGAAATATTAGGTTACTTGGTAATTAGATGTAAATCAAAAATGTATTATAGGCGTAATTTCGTGACAACAGTAACTGAACTAAATATGTATAAAAGTTGGTTAAATGACGCATTATGTACAGAATGATCGGACGCGAGAGTTCTTAGCCACAAGCCCAAAACATTGCGTGTCCCTGTCAAATAAAAAAGGTTTTTCCATTTGCGGTCCGACTTATACTGGCACTGAGTGTTCAAAACAGAAGTGGGGAGGCGGTTGCCGTATCCCACTCACAATGAAATATCCCTCGCAAAACTTTTTCACACTTTTTATACGCATTGTTACAGTTTGTGAAAGACGGAATTAAAAGCCCGCTTATAGCTGTTAAGTACGCATTACAAATTTTAAGTCCTTAATTAGAGTCTACATTCATTTTCCTTAACATATTTATTATGCAAAAAAATTATAATCACATAAATTACGACTTATTTGTCTTCACTGACAAAAATACCCTAGCGAAATGTACCTAATATTCATATTTCAAGTTGAAACCACGTCATTTGAATGAATTTGAAAGACAAGCGAATTCCTTAAATTAATAAATGGAAAAGCTTCAAAGAGAAATAAATGATGCTCAGAAATTATTATGTCTATATTGAGTTTTTAAATTGAGCAGTAGGTAGGTACCTATATAACCAAGGCATCCAAGGCAAGGCAAGTCATTCTGTTCTGTCGGTTCGTAATTTTTACTTTTATTCAATTAGTTACCTTCAGAAACAATATTTTTTAACACTTTTTACTCGGTCTCGTTTAATTAACGCGAATTCTTCTAACTTTGTAGGATGACGCCAAAAGTTACTTTGCGCGACTTTTATTGCCAAGGGCATTTTTTCATTGGCACGAATCTAATTCGTTTTTTCACTTATCTGTAGGTACCTATGTGATAGAGACAGCCACGTCGGTCGTCTCTCATTCGATTACAATTCTTATTGATCAAGTTAGCATTCCTTCCCTCGCGTACGCACCGGTATAGGATTGAGATCGAAGAATCAAGTCGCGTTCATTTCGTTGCGAGCATAATTTCCCGGTTCACCCGTCTCGAACACGTCGAATTATCCCCCGCGGATACTCACGTTCTGCCCCATTATTCCTTGCCAGAGCAATAAATAAATTCACGCGAAACCTTAAATTCGTATCTCACACGTTATAAATAGGTACCACAGCTAGGGCTTATTATTCATTCACACGCTTATCGCTCAAAGACATGGCGTTCGTTTAAAATTGACGGGTTACCTACCAGTTCCCTAGTTTAATATTCGCCGGGAAATTCAGTTTTATTATTTTATTATATTATATATTTTGGTATAAAAATTGGAATCTTTAAAATTGTAAAACTCAACATCATAAAACGAATTGCGAAAAGTTCGGTCCTTAATTAAGATTTTAATCCATGTTGGAAGTCACGGCAAGGACGAAATACGCGTGCTACCTAACTGTAAACTTTTCTCATAAATTGTGTGATTTTTAATTATTCAAAATGAAAATTATTAAAAATTACAGCAATTGTACATATCGCACATTTTGAAGTACTTCAGAATGAATTTAGATTGTATGATTGGATAAACTTAAATATTTATTCTGGCTTAAACTTTATTTATCTCGAGAGATGACCGGCTCCGAAAATTAAACATCTAAATAGCTACGTATGTTATTCGCGTAACATTATTTTTCATTTAGCCAGCCGCTCATACAGTTATCGCTGTCAACAACGGAATTAAATAATAACTTTGAACAGACTGCTACGCCGTAGCGGTCTGACGTAGAGCTTAAGCACTTTGTAAGTTTAAGTAAAGATTGAACTTCACCAAAAAAAGGTTGAAGCCGAGTCATTCACGATCGGCGTTCGATGACACGGCCCCCGCGGGGTAGGACCCTCAGTTTACACAAGGTATTAAAGCCTCTACAAATGTTTTTCCAATAATACTCGGCAATGCGAAGTTTCGCTACGTTTAATATAAAACGTGTACGTATCGTCTTACTAACCACTACGTATTTTCGCTCAACTAGAGCTTCGTTTTAAAATTAGGTATCTGAATTTATTTTGCGCGTCAAATAATATGTTAATTGAACTTGTACTTACTGCAGCTGGTAGGGTCTTCATCGGAGCCGTCTGAGCAGTCTTTCTCGTTGTCGCACCTCCACGAGCTAGGTATACAGCGGCCCGTTTTGCATCGGAACTCTGTCGACGTGCATGTGCGACTATCTGTGAAAAACAAACGCATACTGTTAGTGCAAGTTCATTTTTATGTGGGAGAAATACATATAACCAAAGTTCAATGTGCTATCCAACTTGTTTTTCCGCTAGCTCCCAATGGAGACCAAAAAGGGTCATTCAACCAACAGCAAAACTTTATACGAGTACATTATTACTGTAGGTTAAAGTTTGAATGGTCTATTACTCGTTAACTCATAACGTCTACTTTATTTAGGTAGCTTATACGTATTTACTAAAGGTTTTAAAGCTTACAATTCGCAAACGGTTAAAACCTGCGATTTAAGTTCTCGTCTGCCCCATGGCATCCCCATTATAAGTGTAACGGAGGTAGGTATCGTAAAAAAATGCTTTTCTCGGATTTTATATTACATTACCACTTTATCGACATGCATAAGTAATGTGCTCGTACACTTCATGCCAAATTACACGTTTTTAATATTAAAAGTGCCAAATTTAAGCCGCGGGCAGACTGTAATAAGTAGGTAGTTCAGTTTCTGCCATTTTGACCAGGGAAACCGGAAAAACTTCCTTCAAATTTTTTTTTCCATTTTTCAGTTGTTCCGGATTCCGAGAATAAATGGGCTCACTCCAGAATTATTTCATTGAAAATTAAAGACTCATAAAAAAATGAGAGCTGAGCACTTTGTAATCCAATAGGGCATTCCACTTTTACCTTTCCGTTTACTAAGTATTAAAATATATATTCCAACCATCCTGTAGGCGATTTCACGGAAAACACCCCGGGTATGTAGCGTTAACGGTAGATTTTTTTTATTACTCCCGCGGCCAACCTCAATTTTCCAGACAAATATTTTTGTAAGGAGTAACGACAGAATATCAGTATAAAATGGAATTCAAATAACTGCGTAGTAAATGTGAAAGTCCCTTCAGGCAGTATGCGATGTATATATATTATTGCTTCTTTTAAACGAATATTTGACAGCTAACAGGTTGACACTTTCAGCAGGGGTCCATGTCAGCGCTGGATGCTGACGTATATTGGATGTCGGCATCTAGCACAGAATGTAATTTGTTTAAATCCAAGCGTGTTCAATATATAGGTACCACCATTCTACGTTTCATTTTGTTTCTTAACGTGCGTACCTATTTGCTATGTTTCGTGGTAGATACAATAGTTTTAGTTTTGCGTTTCCATTGAGCAATGTATGTAAATAATATCGCTATAGTGTTCATTCGTTCTGATTTTATAACCAATTTAATTATTATCAAGACTCATTCATCTCATTACCGCATTAATAGATTACAGTAAATATTGTCGATTTTCCACGTATGAATATTTTATGCGTAGAAAAGCGTCACCGGTAGTGGTAAGTAGTTAGGCAAATGTATACCTAATCATAATACGAATTTATAATAATTTATTAATTTTTCTAACGTAGGTCATTTTAGGTCTGAAATCACGGATAGGAATAACTGACATCTTTTGTTGTGGCAATTATACTTAATAAGACCACTGTAGGTATCTACTTACTTCATATTACATAACCGCATAGCTTAGGTTATGCATAAAGTGTTACAGAAAACGACGTTTAAGGAGGTAAATCGTTGTTTACTCGTTGAAACATAAATTAAGCTCTCAAGTAATTATCTCCTTGAACTCTTCTAATTAAGTTTGACTTTAGCACTCGCGCATAATTCCCCCTAGCTGTCCTTGCGAAACAATGTTTTCATGAAAAACGATAGCCCAATTCAAAAGGCCGGGGAATGATGGAAAAATATTTTTCATCCGGCTCTTGGAAATAAGCGGAAACAGCATTTTTGTCGTTAGGATAGGGATTTATCTTGAAATCTGTCGACATCATTACTTTAAGTTTGACAGGTCACGCCAAATTACATTAATTAGATTAGAAGGACGGATCCCAGTAAAACGTAATGTTTCAGATCGTTGTCGTCTCATCAGCGGAAGGGAAGCTGTAAACCGTAGCAATCCATTTACACTTGAAATCACCGTTCAACGTGCGTATAAAACAAGCTCGAAGCAAAATTATCGGCGGGTAGCAGCAGCCGCTTTATCTTGAGGTAATTCGAGGGGAGGCGAGGCACGCACCGCCGAGCAATTTGTAAACAAAACACACCCCCGCCCCGCTAAATAATATTACCTCACACCCGACAAGTGCGTAGTGCAAATCCAACTGTGCCATTCATGAATTGCATGTACCTAACCAACCTTATTGTGAGAAAACTTTTCGATTAGCTACAAAGATATTTTCTATCTAACTATGCACCTAAACACAAAATTTGTTGGTGTGTGAGGGCACACATACGAGCAAATGAACCTTCGTCATTCATACTCCCCGGAGACACGTGGAGTGCAAACTAATTTGCTCCGGGCGACACGTATTACGTTATTTTCCATATAAATAGTCACATACAAAGTGGTGTGTCGCGCACCGGGAATATTTTCAAGATAATTTTTATGATTTGGGAAAAACATGTATCACTATCCTTTCTTCCTTAATGTTATAAATGCGAAACTCTCTTTCTATCTATCTGTCTGTTGCTTTTTTACGCTTAAACCGCTAAACCGATTTGGATGAAATTCGGTATATAGTTCGAGACATTGGGCTTTCCAAGAGTGTCAAAGTATGTATGTATCTCCGTACGCAATTAAAAATAATCCTATGTCTTTACATTAATTATCGGGTAATCTACCAATAAACTGAGCCGTCTGTCATAAAGCTACATACTGTTAAAAAATTTGCTTCCTTCATGTCATGAGTTGGGGGGTTTAGAGACATCTCTTAAATTCGTGATCTACGACTGACCCTGTTGGCCTCAAGATTTTAGGTCAATTGGTTACTAATACAAATCGACTTATGACGGTAAACTGGTAATGGTGTAAAAGGTATAGCGAAGGCCCGGTCGGTATTCCCTGAGGCGCGCTGGCTCGAGTGTAACGCTCGCCGTATAACACCCGCATTATTGCCCCCTCTACCCTGGAATGTTAATGCGAACTGCTTCAACAGATCCTGCTTCAATCCTTGTTAGACGCTCGTGCTTATCGCGCTAAATGCTCATTAACGTTCTACGTGATCTTTTTCCCTCCCCCTCTCATTTCAGTCGCCAAAAGAACTTCACCAAAGTACGAGCACTCGCTGGAGTGAACGCATCGTATGGATTTTCACCGCAAACTCGATGAGAACAATACCCGAGACCTGTTTTGCAGTAAATTAACGCGGTTAATGTCACAGAGTAAGGTCTGGTTAAGTGTCCATACAAGTCGCAGGCAGAACAAAGAGATTATTCGGCAGTGTACAGTTAATTAATCGCTAGGGAACGGCCCCATTAGTAGAAGCGGGTTCTGTCCCGGGCCCAGTGCAAGGCCACAGTCTGACGGGCGTTAGCGACTGAATCACTAATCAAGCGAGACGGATCAAAATACGAAAATCCTGCCGGCGAAACCAACAAATTGCGGTTTTATTATCTAGGGTAGAGGAATCAGTAAAACGAAAACGTGAAGCGCTGTCCTTGCGATAAGCCAATTCCATGGAGATAGCTTATCGTGGGATAAAATCACTCTAACGTGGAATCGTAACAGCATTGACTCAATCGCGTCTGGGACCCTCCGATTCTCAACAGTCATTGGTGACGTGTCATGCAAAGGACTATAATGTTGTCCGTCTGGTGATCTCCACAACACAAAATTTTATTTGAAATCTCTGTGCATATACGTGTACCGATAACTTGAAGAATACAGACTATACAGTATGTGAGTCATAATAACAGTACAAATACCTAGTACTAAAGATACCTGCACTCCGTCCAGAGTAGAACATCGAACGCAGGATCCAAAGATATAGAGATTCACCAATGAGGTACTAACAGATATACTTAACAACGCGTGAGACTTAACATATTATTGAGACGCCTTCGGTGAAGTATCAATTTACACTAATGTTCCCCGGCGTAAGGGAAAGTGAATGATAATATAGATCCAAAGAACATTGCATCTATCTATAAGTATATTTTAAGGCAAGCCTGTTAGCTGAGCTAATGGAAGGGTGTAAGTAATCTACCATCAAGCAAACATAATAATAGCAAAAATGATGTAGAGCATACGAATGTAGGTACACGTTATAATCATATCACCTTAGCACATTTTTCTCGGAAAGAATGGCTCTGACTGCATATAAAGAAATGTGCTGATTTGATTAAGGAACGATTTTTTTACGCATTCCAAATAATTTCGTATGCGAGTAAGAACATATGTTGGTAAAATCTATTTTGCTCCTTATTTTTGATTTAAGGGAAAATAAGTTTTTGTTAAAATTTTAATTTTTAATACAAGATTTTTTGCTGACTGTACTTTTTTTGACTGTGCTTGCATTGTTATTAAAGCTTCATTTTCGTACCGAATTTCAAGTCATGCCATTAACCGTTGAGGAGTTCCGTTCTGCGGATTCGATCCTGTGACGGTTTACTAGGATTTCACTCCAGATTATTGTATTGTCACCAGATTTACATAAGTATGCCAAATTTCAAGTCAATCGGACCACTGAGAGTAGGTCAAATTTAGCTTCCAAGATTTGATCCAAACAAACAAATAAATATAAACAAGGCAAGTTAAAAAAAACTTGTAAAAAAAACCAGCAGCAATGCGCATACTTTAGCAATAAGTAAGTAGGTGTTTTAGGTAGGTATTTTTGACAGCTCTATAGTATTTGTAACTTTTTTTTAATTGCGTACAACTAAAAACATTACATACTTTGTCAAGACAACTGTTTTGTAACGAGGAACGGGATAGGTATGTACCTAAGTATGTAAAGAGTAGATAGGGTCAACTCATCCTCAGTAAAGTCACGGTGGTACTTTCTTTTCGCCTTTAACGTCGAATGTGTTAAGGTTTTTAAGGGTAGGTATGCTACAAAGGAGCGAACGAGAGTTTTACATTTCAAAGACCTTTGTAACGAACTATGCACAGCCCGTATTCAAAACGAACGCGCATTTTTCGTCGCTCTGATCTTTTGATAATCTTAGTAATCCAAGGCGACGACGACGGCGTTAACTGTGTTTCTTTAGCGTTAAGCTTTTGCCTCCGGCTGAGGTAAAAGACTGGCTTAATTACTTTTCACTCTCAATAATTAACCTGCTGGGACGCAGTAATTCCACTTCCATTTTGTTTGCTTAGTAAGGATTACAAATCTCATTCTTTTAAAACGAAGAAAAGGTAAGGTCTCAGCTGGTCCCGCCTTCGTAGCTTCAATTATTTTTAAAGCAGAAGCCGTTGCCATTTCCGCAAAATATTCTAGACAAAAGGCAAAATACACAAGCATTAGGCCAAATTGGCCCCAAGATGGCAATAGCGTGTAAAGGAGGAGGCAAATTGTATTACGGAGTATACTTGCTGTGCGATGAGTGCATTCGTTACCGTAACCAGGGGCTTTCGAGCGCACTTGCACATGTTACGAGTAGCGGCCATGCCTTTCCATATTATTACAAGCGTAAATAGACTTATATAGTTATAATAACAACAACATAATACAGTAAAGCCTAAGTGGAACAAAATAGGCTCGTTTTAACTAAATCTCTCTCTTCCGTTAAATAACTATAGCATTACCGTTACATACACCGTCTACATTCAGCCCATTAACATCTGTATAGATGCAACCTAGTACCGTCTTTCACAACGCCGATGCAAGCACTATAGCAAGATGGTAGCAATACCTTGCATTATTATCGTGGTACAAATGTAACCGTCTACATTACCATTAAATAATTATAGCATTATTATGTTTGAATAATAATAATTATTAAAGTTCACATATAATGTATACATGTACAAATTAGTATCGTGGATAGAGACAGAAGACATACCTTCTTCATCTCATCATGTATCAACTGTTACGTCTAGAGAGCTAACCGCGTTGTGCCAATCATGATTCTTCTGAACTTAAGTAGTTACCTACCTACAAAAAAAAATTGTAAGTAACTACAGTGGGTGGACTTAATCCATTTTTTACGTTCAATTTAATAACCCGTATATTTTGAGAATATCAAATCAATTAAAAGTGAAGTGTACCTAAACGATAACTTACATCTATAGGTATAAAATAGAATAAACAGACAATACTCGTATTCCGTGCTGAAGCTTTGAATCTTAGTCAAATAAACGTGTTAATATAAACAGAACTTTCGAGTAACTTAGTGAAATTTCACTACAAACAAATCAAATGGAAATTCCGAACTCGAAGCGCAAAAGTACTAACTTGAGACCTCTTCAAACTTCGTTATACTCATATCTTTCGTGGTCGTTGCTGCTACCTATGTATAAAATCTACATAAAGTGAAATAGTGCTCAATCTAAACGATATAAGGTTGTATCTGTATTTAACACCTTATAAGAAAGGATTCAGATAGTATCGTCCCTTGTTATAGATAGTGCCACGAGAGTTGAGTGAATGATTACACACACTGCTACAAAATGTCGTGTAATGACAGCAGGATTTTGACATTTACACTCATTCATATCATTCATTCTCCTTTTGTGTAAACAGTTCTTTTTGTAGCTGTGTGTGTAATCATTCACTTCAACTCTCGTGGCACTATATAAATAGGTATTTGAATACTGTCAGCCATATTTTACTACTAAAAGCTTTGTATATGCACTTACTTTTTGATTGTAGTGTAGGTCACCGAATACCTAGTTTCAAACAAAGCCCCGTTTTATTATTCACGTTTCATCCTTTTGGGCAGCAATTTTCTTTTGATAGATCTACCTACCTACGGACTTTCATGTGTGCGAGCGGTAAGAATATTATATTAGACGCCAATGTCCTCCCAAATTTTTCGCATCTTTGTTTTTCTTTGTTGTGCGGTTTTATTGATTTTGACCAGTTTTATAAAGTTGTGAGGCCTGGACACTAACGCAAAAAGAGGAATTTCAACTCCTTGTAGCGGAAAGGAAGGTCTTGCGTAAGATCCTGGGACCTGTCAAGAGAGACGACGGTTGGGCGACCCAGGTACCGCTGGGAGAACAGTGTCCAGGCGGATCTCGTCTCCAAGTTGACGACTGGCAAGAGGCTGCGCACGATCGGGACAGATGGCGTGCTCTCGTTTCGGAGGCCAAGACCCTCTTTGGGTCCCTGAGCCAAATTAGTAAGTTAGTTAGTTAAGTTATAGAAAATAATGGATTCAAGTGACGGTCAAACAAATCAAATCAACAAATCTATTACTAACGATATTCTGCATGAAAAATGTTAAGAATATGTATAATATAAGCATATTGGTAGCGTTTCTTTCTTTTTGGCTGTAGGCATTGTCATCCAGTCTAGGTACATAAAGTAGCTAAATCAAATTTTACACCAATTGGAGCACTGTAAGTGCATGAAATCTGACTTGCCAGATTTAATAAATTTTGTAACTTGTATTTCAACGCCATGGTATTATGGTAGAGTCAGCATCAAAAGTAGTGGCACACTTTTATATTTTATCGTATTACAGCTGACGAATGTGTCAATGCGACAGAGTAAAACAGTAATCCTGACTGTACCTTGATATCACCTAGAGTTATACCGTAGGTATGTATGGTTAACAACTTGGCACAGCTAGCGAACCTTACAATTTTCTTGGACTCACCCGCAGTTTTATAATCGTAGGCCTTTGTGTAAGTCTCGTAGTCATCATCGTAAACTGTAGCCCCTGTTTTCGAGAACAGGCATGCCACCGCAAGCCAAATCCACCACGTAGCCATTCCCACTCAGGTTTGTATCACAGTGACAATTTAATCTCTTTAACACTACACCGTTAGTCTTTTTCACTGAAAAATAAAAGCTTCTTAGGGCGGTCGAAACGACGTCTACTATATTTTTATTTTATTACTAATTTAAACAATGAAGTTTCTTTAACGGTTCCTTTAACGGCGTGATAAATTGAATTGGACTGCATATTACATTTTTTATTATATTGCTACAGACATTTGTCATTAACGACCAGATAGCTATGAAGCTAGAGGACCCAAGCTTAAATAATAGATGGGGCAGACACTTGTACGATGAATATGAACGTTTTACATGAATCATGGACCTTATGTGTTTAAGTAGTTATTTAATTATTTATAATAATATATTTGTTTATCATCCATTGTCTGTGTGTGACACACTGAAACTTTACAAATTCCGATGCAAAACCGAGGGATGTTTTAAAAATCATATGTATGGATCAAATGGATCGCCCAAAATGGCGGTTTCATTTAAACAGAACAAAATCACCGAGGTTCTTAGTAAATTTCAATAAAAAATGACATTTTCGGGAAGGTTTTCTAATCACAATGAATTTCCTAATAGCACCACAATATCTGACAAGCAAAATCAAATTGCACTGTTTAAACTTACGACGGGTCACGATTCAAATGGATGTACGATACGATTATCGGAATCATAAACCAATTATATCACCTTAAATACGATCAAACGGTTAGCAATTAATCCAATAACTAATTAGGCTGCCAGTATATTACCAGTCCGAATTTAAATTTGGAATCAACAGAGAATTCGAATTAAAAGCAGGTAACTAGTGGGAATAATCCCCTCGACCCTTTGTCTCCAGCGAAGGTCGCCTTCTAAAAGTTTTATGGGCATAAAATATTACAGAGATTAGAAACCCTGTTTACATTATGTAGGTGGAAAGATAACCGTGAGACTACGGCTCACTGAAAATTGGCTGAGTAAATATCGTTATTTAACCTTATTAACTGCTCTTGGAGATATTTCGTGAACGTAAAACGAATAGCACAACGCTATTCAACTCTACGCATTCGGGATAGCTTTATTTCAGCCAAATCTTCTACAAAGGCTGACTTGTGACAGCTTCCTTATTTCTGAATCATTGAATGTCAATGAAATTGAGTCACGACAAAGATAACTCTTTAAATAGGCAAACCGTGTGTGTGTTTTATTTACTTGTAATCCGTTTTCATACGAATGTTACGTATTGGAGCACGTAAATGTTTTGTTGCGGCAGTATTTATTTTTGTTTTTAATATTTAGTAGGTTTGGGTTAAGCTTTGTTGGTGTGGCGTCTCTAAATCCGCTGTGATCCGATACCATGTGACTCTTATACCCGATTCGGGTGAGGGTTGTACCCAGATAGATCAGTGATTTTGCGCGGATTACTGTCAAAATTAATTGACCCAGCTTGCTTATTTCTGGGAGCACACAGCTGCTGCGATATGAGTGCAACTTTACTTAATATATTTAGTGTCTAATGCCATAAATATTTACAATTGCGAGTTTACAACTAACATAAATTTTGTGTAATTGTTTTGTCTGTGTCTTTGTCGATTGTTTGTAGTGCCAATTAGATCTTATTAACTAACTGAAACATTTATGTTTAAGCTTATCAGATTACAAAACAAAACACCTCAGTCAGTCAGTATGCTCAAAATACTAAGCAATATCTAAGGCAAGAATAATTATGTACATTTATGTACTTGCATAAAATGAAACTTGTTTCGATTAAAGTTGGTAATGCAATTATGCACTATCGAGGACACTGTGTCAATAGCTAGACACACGCCGCGAGTCAGGTTGCGCCTATAATCTCAAGCGCTTGATCATTACGCACATTAAATTGACAGCAATCTAGACATGTTTGGTAACTGGTATACTAAATCTTAATTCGTTTATCCGCTTTAGGCAAACTATAAAGCACACTATGAAAAATCTGAAGCCATTGAAAATAAAATTGGAGTAAAAAGTTACTCGTCAAGAGTTAACATGAATAGGATCGGTTCAAGGTATCTTTATTAACTGAATAGGAGCCGATAGGTAGCCCTAATTGAGCTTGACGTCGATGAATGGAAAGTACGGCACGACGGCTGAAAAACTTGTTCCACTAAGTAGGTCTTTCTCGTTGCGGGTCAAATGAGCCAAGTTTTCTTCTAGACTAACGTTTAAGGGATAAGAAATGTACGGAACCTTAATTTTTTTTCTCGAAAATAAAATCACCTACTGTAGATTCTTTGCTAAAATAATTAATTTACCTTCTTAATGCTTCTTTTACAAAAGTTTCTTCTACAGAATTCACACAAATAGGTAGGTAAACAATGCAATAAAGTGCTAAAAGTTAAACAATGACGTGAATCTCAGCCGTTGAAAGTTAAATGAAATGTTGTGGAAAATGTGCTGTATATAAAACGCGCCCCTAAAGCCTTCTAACACCATGCAAATTGTATAGATGGGTCGTAGCCGAGAATTAATTACGTATTGCTAACTTGAGGGAGCCGTCAATTACACCACACCATTATTCTATTCGGTTCGGACTTGACCGATATTTTAAGACAAATTTGCGGGAGTGAGACCGATTGTGCAATTAAACACCAATTTATTGTCGAATCGCATTTCGATTAACATGAAAATGTTCTCAGTATTATTAAATCGAGCTGATATTTCACATGAACCAGAAATTATAACTAGTTACGACAAAAAATAACGGGTCACGGTTTGAGTTCATGTAATCCATCAGGAGACCCATTTGCTCGTTTTCCATCCAGTCAAATAAAAAAAAAAAAAAAATTAAACCACCAGTGACCATCAGTGGTGTAGCGGTATAGCACGCGGTACGGAATACCGAGGACCTGGGTTCGATTCCCAGTGATGGTCTTATTTTTCTGGTTTTTCTGTGCATCTATATTTCAGTTTGTATTTACAATTTAGGTTTTACGGGATGACTGTAAAAGTAAAAATTTGGAATTGAAATAAAAAAAAAACAAAAAAAAACCAATCGTAATTAAAGTCGTTGCAAATATTTTTGATGTTAAACAGCGTGATCTAAAATGATACTATTCAGTTTCCTTATTGTGTGTCAATACGAAGTAATATTGAACGTAGTGCCCCCAAAGGACTAATAATAAGTAGAGTAGAAATATCACGCAACCTAAAAACACGAGGTAGGTGAGTACCATAATTTAGTAAAATCTATGAAATCTCAAGGTACCTAGAGCGCATTAATAGCAGGAGATACGAAAAAGTAGTGACATTCGAGCCAGAAAGAAATACAAACGATTAGGTATACCCATTAATTAATTCTCACGTACCATCAAACTCGGCTATGAGAAGCTTAAATCGCTTAAATTAAACTGAATCAATTTTATATATTCGAAAACTCACAACCTTAACTCACATTTCCAAAATAAACTTTAAGTAAAACACAATCTGGCTGAATTTTAAAATGAAAAAAAAAAAACGAATTATTTCAGTTTAATTTTAAAGGTACGAAATGTTGTGTACCTACGCTTTCAAGGAACATCTAGTTTTAAGCTGTGCGTATGCAAAACAGAGCAGGAGCGCTAATTTCCCTCAACCACAAGGAGCTTGGCTCGCGATTGCGAGACCGACAGGCATATAATTAACGACCTCTGTCAAATTCTCACCCATCAGTCTCTCTCCCTTGCCACGCCCTCTCCGTTGTAAATTCCCGCTCCAGTGGAACCGAACCAAAGGCTCCATTTGAAGGCCTGCAAACGATATCTCCTGTTCAAGAAATATAGCTCCAGCCTGGCCCTTTTTGATCACCAACCGTGAAATTTGTAATAAATTTCGTAATTAATGTGATATAAATCACAAGTTTCAATTAAATGGACGATCGAAGAGGTATTTGAATGAAAAAGAAGAGCCCAACATTTTATTAAGTCGATAATTTTTCAAGTACGAAAATTAGAATCTAAGCTACTCCTCTATCGGTTACGTTAATATTATTATTTTAGTGCTATTTAACTAATTACGTAGTACCAATTTCTATAATTTCATCAACATTCCAAAACGTACAATAAATTATAAATAATAATTAGCTAAAGTCAATAGATACGTTACCAAGATATCATAAGATCAATGTACACCTGTACACAAATTTGACGCGGCTTCAATAGATACTTTTGACCTCAACTGTGCATGACAATGTACTAAATAACCTATAAGATTTATTTAGAACTTTAAATTTACTACAGTTATCAACTTAAATGAAAAGCAAAAGTGAAAAGATGTACCATGACTACCTATTTTTTAAATAAATAAGTCACCTTTCTTTTCCATAAGACAATAACAGATTTTATCATCTACCTACCCTTTGAAATGAAAACGTACGAAAAACATCTCGGTATTTAATGTCTGCGCTTCCAGTAAAATCAATACTTGCCGAATTTCATCCGTTGAATAAAAAACAAGGTTTTGACATTTTAATTACAAGTTTTATGCGCGGAAAAGGAAGAAAAATACAGCGATCGGGCTTCCGGGAATACTCAGGATATATTATGGCGATTCCGGATCTTATAACGGCCGATGTTCCGTAAAGCGCATCTTCGCCGTTTTTTTAATACGAATTGCGAAATTAAAACTTTCCCTATTCCGCAGGGTACATGATGGTCGACGCGTACTATAAAATAAAAAGTTGTGCGATGGACTTTTAGTTTTTGTTTTTTGTAAGTATATTACTACGGCTTTTTAACTGTTATATAGACTTTCCAAGCACTAAACATGTAGCTAGAGTGAAACTGAAGTAATAAAACAAATTTAAGTGTATATTAAATAAGATAGATCTACCCTTGATCTTGATCACGTTTGTCATGTTTTAAATGAATTGGCACCTTTAAATAATTAAGCTGTAATTACCCTTCTTTGCTCTAATTTTACCGTAATTTGTCGCTCCTAAGTTCTTAATTACTGTGATTATCCTTTTGTTCCCTTACTTGGACTCTGTGAAGCATTTCGATAATCGTTAAGCTACTAACTACGCTAGCAAATAGCGGTAGCTACAAAACGCGTTTGTCTCGTGAGTGCTTGAATTGAGTGCTAAATTATATTTGTCGTACAATGAACATGTTAATTTTCTGTTACTTTGAACTTAAATTGAAATTGATTATGAGTGATTCAGTAGCTAGAGTATTTTTAAACTTACAACTAGTATGTTTCGTGTATTTTTCACAAAGCACTTATGTCGGGAGTTGCTTTTCGCTCATGTTTAATCTTGACACTAAAATAATAATAATACTTTTCAGTCTGCTTCTACTTCTTCTAAGTCAACGCAATCAAAAGCCATTAAAAAAGGTGTTTTCATACAAATTGCTGTTATCGTACTGCAGCACAGGTATTTACGTATTACGCACCCTAATTGTTAAGTTTCTGACATACATAGTTACATTCCTAGAAAAACATAAAAAAGCTGCAATGCAAATGCAAAAAATATTTCCTTATGACTAAAGTAGACATATGTTAAGGTAGAGCTAAATAAATAACTGCTTTGAGGTCTTTGCATAAAAAAATATTAACTTGCAGGAGAGAAGGCATTCCAAGAACTACACTGAGTGCGTGTACTAGGAACCTACTGCGAAAGTTTCTACAGAAAGATTGAGGTTTCACAGAACCAGAACTTCTTTAGCAAATATTTTGGCACGTGTGGGAAAAAAAATTGGGTGGGTTTTTACAAATTCTTGGAAGGCGAAGTCACGGGCAAAAGCTAGTATCATACAAAGGTCCGCTGGATAAGAGAATTATATTTTTTATGTTGATATGATGTTAGATATTTAAATTGTAATAAGGTAAATCACATAACTTATCCGTTGATTACCTGTTTTAATTATTAGGTACTCATAAAGGGTTTGGTCACAAAGTAGTTGTATACTTGTGCCTAAGCAGCATTCTAGGTTGTCATCCCAGATAGAAACCAGCTTGCTCTAGAGTCCGGATCGAAAGCGCGATTTTGTAGTTTTTATGGCGTCTGCATGAAGGCCGGTAGCTAGTGCTGGTAAGGTAGAGCAGAGCAGCAATGCAATAGTTTACTATATCAGTGAACATAAATATTACGGTCATTGACTCGGCCTCAAATTACAGACATCATATCAAGAGAAAAATGTCCAATAACTAGCTGTCTATTTGCGTTATTGCAGATTAATTAAAGCGAACCACACTTTCATTGCCTACTAATAAATGCGAAAGTTTGTAAGTCTGTTTATTTGTTTGTTACCTTTGTTGATTTAGATAAAATTCGGTTTACAGATAGTTTGAATCCCGGGTACATAGGATGGTTTTTATCTCGGAAAATTGCATAGTTCCCGCGAGATAATGATAAACGAATTCTACGCAGACGATGTCGCGGGCAACAGGCTAGTATGTTATATAATTTTAGACCTAGGCGTGCTCGTGCCTAATTTATTAACTATTCTAACACAGACTTTGATGTCACTATCTAGATCCATGGTCTGTGAATCCTGACATAAAATACGGTAAAGAATAAGAGTGATACCAGTCCATATTCATGAAATAATTATCATAGCTCGGACAGGTCATCGCAAAAACATTATGGAAGTGGAGATTCAATGGAGTCGTATCGCCAAAGATTATGATTATCTAAAGCGGATATAATCGTAATTCAACATTAGACCTATTTTACGTGACAATTTTACTGTCGGTGACATATGTCGTGTGATCTCTTATTTGTATCTAAATTTAGTGAAAATTATGTTGTTGTTGTGGTGAAACAAATTATTTTTCTCAAACATGCTATGTAATGTTTATGTTGTGTTCCATAAAACAGGCTTCAAAATATACTGTTGCAGGCCTGCAAGACAACAGTCTTTTGTTAAAATGCAAAACGTCAAATATCCACGATAAAGGCCATTATACACGACATTATACGCACCCAATATCATATTTCAAAGAATCTAATTGCTTTAAAATTCCAGAGAAATAATGCGTTGTTTGGGAGAAACGTGTCAAAATGGTGTTGTAGAGCGCCATCCTGCTCTGTCTCGTTTTTTTTCCCGTTCTCGTGGTTCACTTTTATATTATAGATTATTTTACTACCTAATGGATGAGATTTAAAGATGAGATATTTATATTATTATATATTATTATTATTTAATTTATGTTTTAGATCAACTAACTAGAAAGAAAAAAATAATTTAAATTGATATCAGTGGTTTACCAATCTTTATTCGAAGTTTCTACACTCTCGACAGGTTAGTCGTAGCCGTCGATTGAGGATTACTAGTTAAAATAAACATTTATGGCGATTTTTTTAGGAAAATAGTGCGTTGGTTCCCCCTTGCCTTCCACACCGCATCGATAGTCCGGAGTTAATTCTTTCACATGAGGTCCCTAAGTCGCCTTTTCCGATATCCTTGGAAAGAGATGGATCTGTCCTATTCTAAAACTAAGCGCGGCAAAGACTAGTTTACCGATATATATCTAATTAAAAATAGAAATCGTAAAATACTTTTATAGTGTTATTGAGAATGTATCTCGACATCTAAGCTGATTGAATTATTTTCGAATTAACCAGCATCAATTAATGACGATTCTCTTTGTGCAATGAAATGCTAATTTTTATTGAATAGGAAATCTTCCTTTAAGAACATCGGCTTCATTTAATGAAAACAATACGGAACAATAGCATACTGTGAGGCAATCAATTCTCCATTCCGCTTTTCAATACACGTATTTAAATATAGATACAGGTCATTTTTGTAACAAAGGTTTGAAATGAACCAATGGAAAACACATTTGATTACAATCTTGTCCAAATTTCATTTCAAAATGTTATTGTTCAATGAATTGTCACGCCTCATTATTATGACTACTATATTTGGTGATGATAATAAACTAGGCCGTCGTTGCATATTTTTGTGATCAAACTTTTCGCTGTTTATAAATAGATAGCGGTCGATAAAGACAGGCGTTTCTATCTTCAAGACGTAGACGTATCCGTCCAGATTTATGAGATAAATCGTTTAGATAATGGTCGGGTTTCTAGTTTATTACCATGCCTTGGAACTAATTATTATAATTGTTCGAAGCTAACCTAGGAAATTATTTCCATAAAACGGTGAACCTATTGGGTAATCATAACAGGCATAATAATATCTAATTTTTGTTTTGACCCAAATAGGTCTAATAGGAATAGACGTAGGTTTAACTATGGTTTTTTCCCATGTTTAATTTGTTTTCTTGTTTTGGCTGACTAAATTGTGATCATTTTATTTGAAATGACTTTCTACTAATTTCCATATGGGTCTTTAAACAATATTAATGCATTTTTTTATCCGTTTTCTAGATTTTAATACGCTGGCATGTGTTCACTTTTTGGTTGAGACAAGATCATTTCATTTATATTTCATTTATTTATAAAACATCCGGAAAAACTTGTCACCATTGTCATCCGAAAATAATTTATTTTACTATCAGATCAAAAAAGGAACCGTTAAAGTCACTTGTACACTTTTATCACAACAAACCTCCAGCACGACAACAAAACAGCAGAATAGATGAAGTGTAAGTAAAGGCCGTTGCGTAAATAAATAAAATGCTGTCACGTAAACCGTTGGACGTGAAAATACGCGAGCGTCACGCGTCCGACCGCGCCGGGGCTGGGGACGCGAATGCGAGGGGAGAGATCCAACGCAGCTTCCAGCCTTACCCTCCAGCACCCCTCCACCCCTCCACTAAGTCTGATAACCTGCTACTTCGGAAGTCACTAAACTCCGTCATGAATGTCACCCAGGCAGCCACAGACGACTTGTGAAAGAAAATGTGATTTTTATTGAAAAGGGGCCGCTGCTGCGCCACTAACCTTCCTTTGTGTGAAAATCGATGCTATATCGCCTATTAGATGTTACGAAATCGTAATAACTCACAGGCAACAACAATGCCTGTGCCAGTAGAAAGTAACACCTCAATAATGGTCAAAATGCGAACCAAAATTAGACTAATGCAGGTACATAATGAACAAAATATACAGTTTTAATCTAGGCAAGCGAATGCCGTTTTTGAATGAAAGTAGCATGCATCGGCGGGCGTGGCGTGAAAATATTCGGTGAACAAGTCGAAAAAAAGGCGAATGAAAAATGTGGACGAGTAGGTACTAAACATTTCGACAACCCTTTGTGAATCTAGTCGTTACTTCGCCACGCAACTCTAGTCAACGTGACGTTTCTAATTTTAATTCAAGTTGCTAAACTAGTACATCCGAGGCACATGCAGACTTGTCTATGCAATCGATAATTTTGCTACAAAAGATAGAAAAATTTACAAATTAATAACTAATTTGGTTTGTTAACATCCACCTCTTCTGAAAACCACTGGGCAAGTTAGTTATTCCAGTTTAAGTTCCCCTTGAGCACGCAGTGTATGTATGACCCAAAATTAAAATAGCACAGACTGTATTAGCTAATGTTTTTAACTTACGTGATTTTCACTCGTAACTACTGCCTGATTAATTAATTAATATAAGAGTGATAAGTCCCAGTTGTGGTAGTAGTTATGAGCTAAACCTTGTTTTCAAAATCTGTATTCACACTTTGATCCATACCTCAGTGAGAATGACGGATGTTTGACTAATTTAGGAGTAAGTATGTAAGTGCCTATATAAAATTACTAGCACTTAAAGGTAGCTGATGCAACGAACGTACATTGGTGGCGAGAAACCTGCCTCGCAGGCAGAGCTTTCGACAGGCTGCGTACCTATACGCATTCGTACAAGTGTGTCTGATGCAATCAATCATTATAAAGGCATCAGTAGGAGCTTGCACTTTACTCTTAAATGCTAATGACCTCACGTTTGCTTCCCCGTGAGTAGGAACATTGATTATTTTTATAGTAATGACACATGACAACATGCATAATAATGATTAAAGCTGCCATTTATTATTTTTTATATCGTGTTATTAAATTATATCAATGAATAAATAAAAGTTGTTGTGATTTCTTTTGCATGTTTTAATCTAAATTATAAATCGTTTCATTTAGAACAACTATCGTAGTGCGAGAAGATGCAACCCAACACAAAGTTATAATGTATTACGTAATCTGACCCTAAAATTACTTAAAATAATATCTTTTGTATTAGCCATGTTACTGCGTAAATTCAATCATATTTCCGTAAATATTATGATTACAATCTTATGTCTTATCATATTGAAAACACTAACAACGATCGTATCGACCAACGTCATTTACTAATTACAACTTGTCGATATACAATAATAAATAAGTACCATGATCATGACGCGTATTTTTATTTGTTTTCACTTCTCATGCTCTTAAAATGTTACTTTAGTCTCTGCATATCGGGACTAAAGCTCCTTTTTATTCTCTAGAGATAAAAGTTTTTTTTTTAATTTAAGTTGGAAACCTCTAAACAGCCAACACGGTGTTTGTGAATGGAGGATTTTTAGGGCGTGGAAATAACCTCAAAATGCGAACTGTGCAAAAATATTTAAAAAAAAACACGATTTAGTTTTGTGAAACACAATTAATGATTACGAATATGAATCTATTCAATTATATTAAGGATTAATTCATTTTATTATGCATAGTCCAATCAGTTTTAAAATAGTTTTTTATTTTTAAACTGTTGGCTAAATATGCAAGCACATCTTCACGTCACGTCAAGCACTTCATCTATACATATAAAATGCTTTGTCCTGAATGACAGCCTAAACCGCTGATCGTAGAGACCTGAAACTTGAAGCGTGTTTTCTTTGTATGACGTAGGCATTCAATAAGGATTTTCCGAAATTCTACCCCTAAGGGGATGAAAAAGGGGAACAAACTTTGTATGGGACAACGTGATTCCTTGGTCCAATCTACTTACTTCAAATTTTGCATAAACATTCTTTAACAGAATTAATGGAAGACCTGTTTCATATTTTATTGAAATTCATCCCCTAACGGGGTTAAAAAATGGTAAAAAATTATTTTGTGGGTGATTTGCTTCGAAGTTGATATCATACTCCTTAGTACATACTTTTTATTTAAATTACATTTTATTCTGATACGTTTGAAAACTCAATCCGATTTTATTCAAAAAAAGGTTGAACTCACATAAAAGCTCAGTGCAATGCAAATACTCTTTAAATTGGAATATTTCGAAAGTCAAAGTACTATATTAGTACCGCATTTGAAGGTTTCTAAGCTTTAAAGAAGTCATGTACTCATGTACTTTTAGGACACGGCCTCATAGGGACGTAGAGTTCGAGTAGATTTGGCAAACTGATTTAAATCTGGTAACAGTTCAATCATTTGGCACTGACATTCTGCTCATTCTGGCCAGGATCGTCTCCGTAGAAGGGAACTCCTCAAAAGTTAATGGCATAAACAAAAAAACTCTACATGATTGTTCAGTTTCAATGACAATGCGTTTATATAATATGTAGACACCACCTGATGCTGCACTAAAGGTCTTCTGCTGCTCATGACGGAACTTCTCAAGAGTTGATAGCACAGAAACGAAATTTTACATTTACGTTCAGTTTTGAAGTACACATGACTCGATGAGATAAAATATGTAGCTAAAAAGATGAAAATAAAATAAAATGGTAAAAAAGGGTTTTCAAAAACAAGCTACAACACTATTACTTATTCTGTGCTATTCAGTATTCAGTATTTATTTATTGCAACACCTTTTACAAAAAATTATAAAAAATGATGCCCTGTTGGGGCGCGGCAATTTTAAAATTAATTACATTAATTAACTTATACATAACATATTATGCTATTTTAACCTCATTTATTTTTTAGGAAGAGGTTTAAGGAACACTTATAAATTAACTTTATATAATTAAAGTATCTAAATAAACTACTTATACATTTATCTACAAATAACAAACTTTGAACTTATGTGGTATCACAGAATGAATAGATAATAGGACAAGTAATACCTAGTGCAATGAGATCATCTTTAATGACAATAATAATAACAGTATAACTATTTTTCTTTATTCTTCTAAATATTAATTTATACTGTAGTAACATTTCTGAGTTAAAAAATCCTTTAGTAGTCGTATAAATATATTATTTAGGTGTGCTCTAAAAACGAAAATAAACATTAAATACGTCAAACCTATCAACTCATTACATTACGTAACATAATAATTTATCTATAGATAACTAACCTAAACTTCACCATGACTGACTGACTGACAGACAACGCGTAGCCTAAACTACTGGTGATAGATGTACTTGAAATTTGGCATACATAATGTAAGTACCTAAAGTATTAGAAAAAAAGGAAAGATTCTAAGGAAAGATTTTTAGAAAAGTCCATGGGATAGGAAATTTCTAAACTTTGTTTTTTCTTTGGTTATTGGGGGTAATCTCTGAAACTACTAAGCTGATTTAAATATTATTTCTTTTACAAATAGAAAGCTACACTATCCCTGATTGATAAAAACTACTTTTCTTCGGAAAAATGCAATATATCCGCGGAATAAAAATAAGTGAATTAAATTTCGGGTTAGATTTAAATAATAGAAATCTGCAACTACAATGTCTTTTATTGACAGTTAAGAATGTTAAAATATACAACAGTAATATAACAGTAATTCATGTCCCGTGGGAACTTTACAACTTCTCGGGATAAAAGTAGATTATTATGTCAATCAAAAACTGTGCAGCTTTCTATTAGTGAAAGATTTATCTCGAGGGATATTTTTTAATTTTCCCGAGGAAAAGTAGGTAGCCAATGTTAGTCAAGAACTGTAGCTTTCTATTAGTGAAAGTTTTTTTTTAAATCGCTCTAAAGAGTCATATTCTCTATCCCGCACAGTTACGCCAAGTTTAACGCAAGCCAACAAAACCGCGCAACAATTTGAAAACATGGCCTTTCCATTACTCGAGCATACACGTTTTTAAAAAGCAACATAGTAATTTTGAACAGAACATTGTTTTTTTTCCTCGCATTCAAAGTGAAAAGTAGAGTGTTTAACGCGAGACTAAACAACCATAATGCCTTGTTTTAGTCCCTTGTTGAACAATCTACTATTATTATATTTTTGTTGTCACGATAAAAATAAAATGTTTTCCTTCTTTCTATTTTTTTTTCACAGTTTTGTATATTTTCGAGTAACTACAAAATAATATATCTGAAAATTATAAAATCTTCTGAATCTTTGATTAAAAAAAAGTATTTTAAACACTCAATAAGCTCTATCATTGATATGATTTTTTTTATTAATTTTCTCCTAAAGTAGCCCTCATGCCTAAAATTCATTTATTTAGGGCATCGACTTACACAGTGTACCAAATTTCAACTCAACTAGTTCAGTAGTTTTGGACCAAATTATCTGTGACAGATGGGTACGCGAGTGATTCTATAAGGGTTCCGTTTTTCCGTTTTGCGGTACGGTTTCCTAAAAATAGTAAATTTTGCAGATTTATAGCCTTTAATGGTGTAGATTTGATAGTAGGTACTTGTGCAAAATACAGCTACGCCGTCATAACGGAAACAAGTATTATTTACCTCTATTAGCTACGCTTTTAGCCCAATGCATTGAACTGACAAAGTATACCTAATTTATTGAATAAGGCGTTACTTTGCGGAGGTCCATATCAATGAACTAAAATAATTTCGTTGCTCACTCGCGACCTTAAGATAGCTAAGCTTATGCAAAATAAAATGCGGTGAAGGAAAACATCGTGAGGAACCCTGCACAAACCTGCGAAGCAATTCAATGGTGCGTGTGAAGTTCCCAATCCGCACTGGGCCTGCGTGGGAACTATGGCCCAAGCCCTCTTGTTCTGAGAGGAGGCCTGTGCCCAGCAGTGGGACGTATATAGGCTGGGATGATGATGATGATGATGATGCAAAATATGCGTTATTTTGCATAAGCTTAGCTATCTTAAGGTCGCGGGTCGTCGTCGCGGCTTAATGGTTCAACCGCTATTCGTGGCTGATTGGTGGAAATTAGACTTAAAAGCAAACCGGTAGCTTATCTGTGTTAGGCACAAAATTGCATCACCGCAATAATTATGGACGGAGAATGCAGGTCGCTCCTGGCGCAGCAAAACCTTATTCATTTTTGTTAATAGCCCGCCACCTTAAAATTAAAAGAGACCGTACCAAATTTTATCGATTCCGCTAATTTATTTAATTTCACAGTTCAAAAAAGATTACCCACTTCTATATATAAGTTTTAATGCCTAATATATGAAAAATCATTTTAATTGTATGAACTACTTTTTTCATTGCATAAATTTATGATGTGAATTATTCTAAAAGAAGTTAAGAATATTACATATTTACAGACCGTTTTGACGTCCAGAAGACGGGCTGAAAAAATTACACAATATTGTTGTGAAAGTCATCTCAGTAATGTATGAATCACTTTTTACTTTTCTCATACGTAATATAAGCATTATGCAATGACTAAAAAAAAGCATTTGAGTCAGTAAATTTTTGGTGAAAATGGACGAAGAATAGTAAGAAAGGGTCTGGCAGGCTAAGCTAACAAGAGAGGCCCTCGCAAGGGATTTAGTTGTAATTTGAGGTGCAGTAGTGGCAGGACCTAAGAACACCGTATGCGTAATATCAGCCTTCGATCTTTTTTTGTTTTTTCAGAAATTTCCTCAAGGAAGGGAGTTCTGCGCCATGTTCTTTTTTTGTATAAAATGGCAAACTCGCAGGTAACCCAGTATAATTAAGTAGGTACAATTTACGCAAACAACACTAAACAGGATAAGTTAATAATGCCGTGATGTGAGACTGCTGTTTAAGTGCGCTTTTCCTCTTTTTTGCTGCTCGTTTTCCCCGGAAAAGTTTATTAAAGCAATTCATCTATAATTTATCTCACTTACAGGAGTCCCCCAGTAGGGGACCTACGACCATATGGATCATTTTTATGAAGTCCAAAACTAACTCAAATTATATCCTAAAAAAACCTGTAACCGGTGGTTTGGGGTGTTCTCGCTTTACTCAAAAACGTAAATTGATTTTCAACCGACATAAAGAACGAGTACGTTATTTAATTAATGTTTACCGAAAACTCGATCTTCGTGGTCTGAATCAGATTTTTTTTCTTTAAAGGGGTAGGTACTTTCGAAGGATTCCCAAAAATTTGACACTTAATCACTTAATCACGCAGCAATATACCTACGAACAGAAAACTTCAAAGTAATAATACTAAGTAGGTACCACCAACTGGATACAATTAAATATTTCTTGGCGTATATTCCATTCATCCTTTCTCAAAAATGTCTTAACTTATGATGATGGGGTGTTTATTGTGCGTTAATACTTATCACACGTGAACCGTCGGTGTCAGACTCATACGCGTGTAGACGTCACTCCGGAGCAATGAGGCTCGTCCTGACACTTGACTGACTTCCTCGTTAATTTGTAACGCTACTCCTGTGTATCTCTCCCAAGCGAAAATATCCCTTAACCGCAGCGTAAGATACGCCAACCGAGTGCAAAATTCGGCGTACGAATTACGAAAGGGCTGTGATATTACTCGGAGTTTACATTCGAGATAAAAATGTCTAGCATGACGAGGCTGAACGGATTTAAAGAATTTAATCGCGTCTCGAGGCTAATAACTAACACATTTTTTTATGAATAGCATAGTAGACAAATGAGCATGCAGGTCAAGTAAGTAATTGTTGTTAGTATAGATGGACATTTGCGACTCCGTGGAAGAGTTAACGCAGCCGCCTCAATCTTGCTAGTTTTCTTTCTTTCAGTAAAAAAATAGGAAAGTAATAACTATTGTTTTAGGCATCCAATATAACTAATTAGGCACTGGTTTACTCATGTGGTAATGTAACAGATAATAGTCCAATAGTTGCGGATCTATTCCATATCCTTAGTCGTGGAGAGCGTCGTCGCGAGTCACAGCGCAACAGGAGGTTTAATAAGACGAAAGATTTTTTTATATTTTAAATGCATCTAGCATAAATTTACATTCTAATATTAAGGCTTCCTATTCATCATCAAGCTTGTTTACGCTCTACTTCCAGACAAAGGTTTACTCTCGCAATCAGAAAATCTTTAGTTCCATAAGGGCCCATGTGTGTATAACTTCACGCACAGCATGAAAAGCCTTAATTCCTTAGTTGATTAGTACACGATTATAATTTATAACCAAGGAAAAATGCATTATATTTTACATTACACCAAAATGTTAATTCATATTACATTAACACTTTATTCTCTAGTAATCAATGAAAATGCCGCGAGCTAAATGTCAGCGACAGCTGTTGCCCATGTCAATTCAATAAATGTTCGTTGCGCTCGCATACTTAAGTATATTGTAGCCATCACATTCAGTCTAATGCATTTAGACTAAGCCAATTATCATGTATTATAAAAATTATAACAATCTATAATTGTAAAAGAGTAACGTGGTTAACTGATAGACAAAACACAAGCTAAACCACTGGGGTTAGAGATTTTGGTAGACATGTATTTTGGGTATCATTATCATAAAGGTGCACTACGAGTAAGACGAGACTTTTGAAATATTATGTAGATATATTTAGTACAGTAACATATTTAATTTACACTATGAACAAGTAATTCACTGTAAATAGTACCTAGTTGACATCACGCGCCGAAACAGTTCAGTAACATTGGAAAAGTGTAAAAGGTCTTGTGGCTTAAGATGTCTTTTCCAGCAATTTGTTCTACGAGCATGGAGCATTGGCTCCGACTTTCGGTCCCCGCAGATTTGCTCAGCGCTCCAAAAGAAGATTGAGAACTATAAACGCGGGGTTCCAACGGCATCCTTGTGGATTAACGCGAGTCGAGTTTTATTTTCTATGAAAAGTGTCTGTAACACCAGCGGGTGCCGAGTCGATGTTCCTATATTAAAAGAGCTCGTTGGAAATATACTTTAATATAAGTTATCAGATATCGTACGTCACAGTTGGTAGTAAAAATCGAATACATTAAAGTGGTGGCGTTACCTACCTACTAAAATTAGTTGAACCTTTCGCCTTAATGAGATAAGTGAATATAGCCTTTGAACTAAATTAATGCGCAAAATTAAAAACGTACGGCATGATATCATTGCCCTATTATGTTTATCGGTGCGACTAATGGGCTGGACATACATATTATCATAAATAATTATGAACAGCGCAAGCTATTAAATTAAAAAGTAAACCATTTTCTATCATGAGTATCACCTCGTTTAATACTTATTGGGGCCATTGTGCTAAAAGTGCAGTAACAAAGTAGATTACTAATACGAATTATATTCCTCGATAAGAACCGTCCAGTAAATCATGACCTACATTGTAAAGATATCTAACGTTCTACAAATGGTGGGCACTTACTCGGCAAGCCTGCGAGTGGACAGTTGACCGACTAAACTGCAAATTGGTCCGACGTTACGATGGATGAAATAGTGACTTCAATGAAATACACATTTTCTCAGATTTTTGGAGCACAGTCGTTGCAGACGGAACTTAGTATTACAAGGAGGCTACACGTTAAAAGCACCAATGTACGCCGAAGAAACGCCCGGCAAGAAGTTAGCTAGAAAGAAATTTCTTGAACTACAGTGTCAGACGTGCGGACAAAAGTTGGTCTGTCAACATGTGGCTAATGAAAAGCGATGTGCTGCTAACGAAGACAGAGCGCGGGCACAATTGGACTAGTTTTGGAAAAGATTAACTCTCAGAGAATTCCGTGTCAAGTTCCAGGAGCCAATAAATTGTTCGCGACACGCTCCCGAATGGTAATGAGTTCGAAAAACTCGCGTCAGCTAGGGAAATATTGTTTGTTTGTCGACGTGATACCTCCACGAAGTTGACAAACGTGATGAAAAAAATATTGGAAAAGTTTCTGCCGCGAACTCTTTAACGACGAGGGCAAAGATGCGGGCGACGCGCTGCGAGCAGTCTGCTACATTCTATTTTCTATCTTTCGCCATATGGCGAAACACGACGGTGGTGTGTGACGACTAAAGTGGATTAAGGTGGTATAATAATCTCCATTTGCCGTGTGTTGAGATTCCATTTGTGTAAGCCGCGTTAAACAGTAGCGATGCATTGAATGACCGAATTTCCGCCGTTGATAATAGTATCTAGTAGGTCATAGGTCGTTGCGACAATACTGAACCATTTCCGATGCTAGCATGTTAGTACCGATAATGTATACGCAAAATAGTAGGTGCAATCCTCATTTATTTATTTTATTTGAGATTTTTGAGAATGCTCTTGGCTGATATGCAAATTATGTCGTCAAAATTTAAATTAGGCGACTGCTTGCACAGCACATTATATTGAACACAAGAGAGTTCACTTAGGGCTTCATAATGGCGTTCATGGACGGACTGAAAGAAAATTAATTTATACTTACGTCGACCAGCTTAGGAGAAAAATTACAAAAGGTAATTAAACAAGACGTCCTTCTTCATTAGCCACGCTCGGACGCCCTTTGTTGGCTCTAATTAATTTATATTTGTGTATAACAGTAGCTGTTAGTTCACCACCTTGTGAGTATACCTAATAGCAAAAATTATACCAATCGTTTAAAAAAGCCTTCATTTGTTACTCTATAAAAAATTGGCCAAGTGTGAGTTGAACTTGCGCACTAAAGGACACACAATATTGAATGATTCACCTTGTTATTTTAATTTATATTTGTTTTTATTTTACAGTCATAACCAGTTTATTTGTTTAATACTAGCTGTTACCTGCGGCTCCGTCTGCGTAGAATGCGTTTATCAGTCGGTATCCCGCGGAAACTGGTCAATTTTCAAGGATATAAACTATTATGTCCTTTAGAAAGAAAGAAATAAAAGGTTTACAGGTTTCAAACTAGGTATGTCCATGCTAAATTTAATTGCAACCAATGTGACATGTCAACAAATATCTGCTCGTATAAATAGAATTCTAATAGCTAAAATGAACTTCGTATTGTTTTTTTATTTTTAATACGTACGTACGTTTAACTCATTCGCATAACAATAAAAAACACAGTATTATCAGGCGTTACTGAAAGGCTTCTACGATTAATATGCTTGAAACGCCGGGGTAAAAAACCGATACAAGACCAATAATGTAATTTTTATCACAATGGTCAGGAAATAATTGACACCTTCTGATATAACTGCATCATAAATAATAACATTTATAATTCTTCATTAATACGGCAGTAAGTAATGTTTTAGTTTGATTAAGGTTGAAAGAGGTAAAATAATATATTGAAAAATAAAATTATCTGGTACAGTCAACTCCATTAATATTGGCACAGCGGTGTGCAAAATTATCTGACACGTCCTGTACCGGCCCTAGAAACAGAGTCGTATCAGACATTTATGTCCACTTTGTTGTGTCACAGAAGTGACAAGTAGTTGTGTCAGATATTAGTCTTGGTGACTGTACCTACCTAATTTGGGATAAAAAAAACTCATCTTAACCTATTAGGTCTAGTGTGGGACATCGTTAGATAGGTCTTTTAAAAGCATTATAAGTTTGCTAGGACCATTTTCCGATTTAGGGAAAGGCTGTAAAGTGCTAAATTTAGAAGGAAAAATAATCACAACTTTAACAAGTTAGCGAGTAATAGCCGATCAAAACGAATTATGCATTCAGGCATGCTGATGCAACTCCTTAGAGGTTACCCCTTTGATTCCTTCCCGTTTCAGGAAGAAAACATAGTTTTAAAATAATTCCTACTCTTTTTAATAAATAAACATGAGCCGAATAAGAATATTTTTACCAAGAAAACAAATCGATTACAGAAGGTAAGCGGATCACTTCAGAACAAGCTACACCCACACTGCTCCACTGTTTGTAATTGTAAAGAAAAGGTAAGACAAAATATATTTGAAAAAAAAAACAATGATCACACCTGTGCAAAGCTAGGGTGGACGGCTAATATAAATTTAAATCAACGGGTCACTCGCATTTGTAATGGGAATATAAAACATAAACGCGTCGAGAAAAATATGAACACGTTGGGCATACGGTTTGCCGCATACCTACCAAGAGGAGTATTCGTGGTCGAGAATACGGTCTATCTCCTCTACGAATACGTGATTGACTCGTGTATTTTATTTCAATTACTATGTACCTACGTCCGAGTTTCATGGCCGAATTTATATTAAATAAATAAATAAGACTGATACTTTTAAAAATAATAACTACGGCTCGTTTGTTTCTAAAATTTGTGAAAACCAACTTCGTTTTGTCACAGAAAATCAAATGTAAATTTTCAGTGATCACTGTAAGGAAGCAAATTACCTACGCATTGCATTGAAATGAAACGAAAAAAAAATGTTACAGCGAATCTGTTAATCTTATTAGCTTTGTATCAACCGAGAAGGGTGTGAAAATGCTAAGATAATTAAGCATCTGCTATATAGTATGATAACAATGGCCAGATATAGCTGGAAACAAAGGAAGAGTTTCATTAACACAGGGGACGGTGTCCGGAATACATACAATACATATTATGATTAAAGCGCCAGAGATTGTAATCCCTTCTGTATTTATTAAACCTGTTTATCGGGGACATGTTTTGTAAGTCCGCTTATGAAAATACGATTATTTTCCTTCAATCCGTCCATCCCTCTTTTTTTTAAGTAACTTATTGACTATTGTAATTAGTAAAATCATTCGATTTTTCCCAAAGTTAAGTAGTAAATGTTAGTCGAAGGTTATCTGTTTTAATTATTTTAAAGTTTACCATTTTTTAAGTTCATATCAAGTTTTAGTTTAGGTACCAAACTACCGAATGGAATCAAGACAAAGTTCTGAAGCAAATCCTGTCAGAAATTCGCAGATACACCCTGATAAACAACAGGAAAACAAAACTAAGCCTTGAGTAGACAAAGTCTAAAATTAGGGTGAAATTAACCCTAAAATAGACCCAATTCATAGCGAGGACGCTAATCTCCCCGAGCGAGCCGACTTTCATTAGCATTTGTATAATTTCATTGGAGATCTTGCAATGAGGACAGCCATGAAACAGTAGCAAAATTAAAAGCAGTAGTGACGGATTGCAGTCAAGAGATTACTAGTAGTACATAGTAGAGTAGGTACTACAAAAAAAACGTAAGTTAAATAAGGCTCAACTTTCTTAGCAACTGTCATATTTTTGATGAAAAATACCAAACGATAGCAATGTTTTTTATGTAGAATTTCAGTTCTGCATGTAGTTATGAATATGTTATGCTATATAGACTTTGATAATAAAGGAAATAACTTGATCAATACACGGATTTGTGTCCCTTTCTTAAAAAATAACAATTCTGATTTGATACGTAATTTTTTAGATACAAATAAAACATTTAGCTTAAATTAGCTAGCAACTTCAAAAATAATACAAAAACCCAGTATTTTTTGCCAAATCATAGGTATTTAAATTGAGACGTTATCGTATGCCTATTTCGTATATCTCTACACACACATATTTATTGAATCAAATATTTGTATTATATTTTATATTCTACAAAAGGAAATAAAAAATATCAAGAATAAATATAGATCCTGGAAATCCGGTCCGGTTTGTTTATTGTTTCTACTTTGTTTGCTGTGATTTTGTCGACGATCTTGTTCTCGCCACATTTGTTGTCAAAGCCATTTGTGTAACTACCCATCCAGGAATTCATTTTAGGATTGTATAATTCTACTTTCGAAAATGTGAAATAATTTCTGTCAAAAACTATCTAACTAACTTAAATCACGAAAATAAAGTTATCTAGTGATATTAACATTTTAACTTGAATTGAATAAAGCCCGTTAAAAGCAAATACGTTTATTGGAAGTTTCTTAATATAGCATTTTTAACATCTATAATCTCAGTGAGCGATGCATTAAGGATACTTGGATGTGTTTGCTTTAAAAAGTTGCAGTCGATCATCACAAAAATTTAGTAAAAGAAAAACAATTAGAACTATTTGCAACAAAAAATGAATCTGGCCGTTAAAACTTCTAACATATCCTGATGATGAAAAGTCGTTTTTGTAACAGTCGAGTTGAACCCTAAAACTGAACGAACGGTAAACCCACATACATTCAATTTTGATCCAAATTATGTTCTCTGATCTGTTGGGGCAAAAAAATGTACCTAGTTATGTATGTATATTCATATTCTAACGCTAAAATCATTAATTAATCAAATATTATTATGTAAGTAATTAAATCCACCCTAATTTACAAGAAACAGTAATATATGCCACTTTCAAACTACAAAACTATTCAGCTAATGTTTTTCACGCATAGTTTATTTCCAATTAGGGACCCCAAAGTAGCTCGCATATTACTTTTTAACCAAGAGCAAATTTCAAAATGTCGCGGACCGTAATGGCTCCTAACTTCTTCTAATTAATGAATGCTATGAAATTAGATAACAATGAAGTGATTCAATTAAGAAGTTCCTCGTTATTTGCTTAGGAAATCTGCGGCAGCCGGTAGTCTCAATCGATAAATTGAGGAGAATAATAAAATTTACTAGAGCACCTTAGTTCGGACCTAGCATTATTATTTGTGCATGTAAAGTACCTATTTGTCATTCCTTTCAACCGCTAACCTTACATTTAGGTAACCCGAAAATGCAAAGATATGAGTACCTAAAATGAAATAGGTACCTTCGAACCGCACCGCATTAGGTACCGCATTGAATCGCCTTTCAACAACAATTTGCAACCATACTTAGTAGCCCCTTGGGACTTATTTATGTATGAACTTTGAACAGGTACTAACTAATGCTAGTTGTTGAATATCACAAGTTTGTTTTGCCGTAAATTGTTGAGAAATGTAACTCAATTAAAAATTGAGATACATTTGCAAGAATCCCGTTTTGATGGAGAGTATACCTATTTACTTTCATGAAAAAATATACTGGAAAATAAATACGAGATGTACATAAAATATGTAGTAATTTGTATGAATAAGTCTATTTTAATGCAGCCCATTCTTCAGATGATTCTGTCTCTATAACCGAGGACCATGTCTCCATGTGCCTCTTAATCTTATCCCGTTTCGATGTAAATGTGATCTCCTAAACAAAACAAGTTCTAGACTGGAAAAGTGAAGGGAAGGGAAAATATCTTTAAGTTTTTAATCATAATCATTCATAATATATTTATTGTGATAACGGGTACAAAATATAGTACAAATGTAGTATAGTTTAAATAGAAATACCCTAAACAAAGGCTTAATTTAAATAGGCAATCGCATTTAGTCCTAAAAGGAAATTCCTAAAAGGAAATTTCCGCGATGAATTTTGTAATTTGCTTATTTGCGTTACATTTGAATAAAATCGAAACGTATACGTAGCTTGAACAAAATGAAGACACGAAGGGTAACGACTAAGGACTGTTCAATTTACTAAGCGGACATGCTTAAACCTACTTATACTTCGGGGTCGTGAACATTGTAATTGTCATTTTTTCTCTAGATGGTTGCAAGGCTACTTAAAGTGCAAATTTTCATTAAAATCGAGCGCCCCCCCCCCTCTCTAAAATCTAAACCGGTGGGTGGAAAAATTGAAAAAATTCAGGATGGTAGTAAGTATATCAAACTTTCAAGGAAAACTATAACGGATAAGTTTGCTTGAGAATTATTAATAGTTTTACTCTTAAATAGCAGCCTAAGGTATAAAATATACCTAAACTTGGAAGATTCCGTATAAAATACGAAATCCTTAGAAAAATATTACTTAATTTTTTCGTAATGGCTACGGAATCCTATTTTGGGCGTGTCCGACACGCTCTTAGCCGGTTTTTTTTAATACGTCATAAATCGTAAAGTAAAGGAAACTTTAATATTATGTTACTTGCTGCTACGGAACCCTTCATGGGCGAGTCCGACTCGCACTTGGCCGCTTTTTTTACTGTCCGCTTAGTAAATTGAACAGTCCTAAATAACGAGCTTTAGTCCGAGCTGCAAGCCGTTTTTCCCAGAATAATGCATAAATATTGTGTTACATGGAATTTGTTTTGGACACAATTAAAAACGTCGCAAGAAATTTAAATATTAATTTGTCGCTAAAGAAGACTATTGTCATTTTTACTTGCTTGTTCAACAAAAAACGTGCAACATACTTTGTTGTATGGTTACGTTTTTTATATTCATATTATAATTGTTTTTTTTGTAATATTATTTAATGTGGCATATATTCAGCGGTCTGTCAAACTAAAATCAGCTTTGATCTTTGATGTTGCTTTAAGCTCATAGTCAAAATACCACCAACGGGACTTATCACGCCATAACACACACGAGTAATATTTACCTCGACGTTTCGGCAACATTGCAGTGGCCGTAGTCACGAGTAGACTGAAGTTCTTGTTGTTGTTGTTGTTGTTGTAGCTCTTTATTGTACATAAAACATATGAAAATTACAATAAACAAGAGAAAGAGATGTACAAAGGCGAACTTACCCCTTAAAGGGATCTCTTCCAGTTAACCTTTAACGAAGAATGAAGTGTGTGTTAGCTCACGCTATCACTAAGTCCCGTTGGTGGTATTTTGCTTTAAGCTGTCATAAAAAAAAAAAACGAAAACAGTTTATTCTGGCGTTTAGCCTTCCCTAATGGTAACAATACTTTTCAATCTTTGTGTTAAAATTACGTCGATTCAATGCTACATTTTTCAGTAAAATAAAAATAAATAAATACCCAACTTTCATGTATTTGTCAATCCCATCAATATTAATCTACCGAATACTTTAATTAAACTAGCCTTTCCTCGCGTTTTAGCTAGATTGGTTATTTTTGGACAGTTCACGAGACTTCTGGGGTATTTATATTATAATTTTCTTATTTACTTGGCGTCCTGTCTGGTGATATTTAATTTGTACCCGCTTAAAGATCCTTTCATCCCTATGTTATTTTATTTGAGGCTATTTCTAGATCGACTACACCAGTAATCGATCAGGTTAACCTTTGAATTACTTTTGCATTGGTTCTGATGTTATGTGCAATAAACTGTTTACATATAATGTATATATAGATATATGTATCTAAGTGAGAAGTTAGGCACCATCAGCCAAATTATGTGGTCTACCACCCTAAAGTTGATAACCCTTTGCATGCCATAAAACAATAATGCCAATAGACGTGTCTGTCAACATGAAAGTTCGACTTTAGCCATATACTCATTTGATAGGAACTTGTTTAAAAAGTGATAACGCTAACGCTAACGCTAGGTACGCAAGATAGGCATGCAATCTTAAATAGCACTATGGAAAACAATACATCTATACATAGAATATAATTTTATTCTTTCCTACTCCAATTAAGTCGTTCTTAAAACAAACAAGATTTGCGAGTTTGTTCGCTAAAAGTTAAAACAAAATATCTTACCACAATTCAAACCAGCAATCAATCTCTTACCTGCAATGAAACAAAATTTACTTAATTGGCATTGATCACTTTTTTACAATGTTCCAAAACCATTTCGAGGAACAGGTTTATTAAATCATTTTATAACATTTTTGTAAATAAATACTAATTGATCGTATGTATATTTGCAAAATAACGTTTGACTTTTGTTTGACTTTCATCGTAAATAAGCGTTATATAATTAATCCGCCTAATTCTAACACTGCCAGGTGACAGAAGACACTAAGTTTTTTTAAAAGTAATTGTGATGGGCAACGAAAAACGTAGTTTTTAACGCTGTGGCAACTATGGTTAGCCATAATTCCAGTAACTTCTAAATAGGGTAAAAAAATTAAAACGCAAGTAAGGCCAAAATCCTTCAAATCGCCTTAAATTCGCCTATTTTATGAAAAAAATATATAAAAATAAACATTGTTTTTTTACACCAATGACCAATTATAAAATGAAAAGAAATAAAAGAATTATTATTATTATTATTATTAAAATAATTCAATTATAGTTAAATTGCAGCTAATACATATTATTAGAACTAATTATATAGTACCAACAAACACAATTCAGAAATCCTTTATAATCCCAAACGTATGGTTCACAGCAAACGGTGGTGCATTTGTTAAAAAGCTTTAGCGAACGTTATGGCGTCGTTACATTTATTTGGAAGTAGGGTTGAAATTAAAAACGGAATTCATTATAAAACAGAACGGCCCGTTTGTTGGCTTGTAATGTTGTCTTGTTAACGTGCTTATGCATAAATGTGCCATTAACACCGGCCACTGTATTCCGTTTTTGCACTCTGTCTACACCTATAAGAATTAAATTGGCAAAGAATAACACTGAGTTAGCGTACAAAGTTGCCAAAACAAAATTAAATTAAAAAAAATACCTATTGCTTAAATTGATCAAATACGTTACATGCTAAAATATTGCTTAAGCTATCCCATAGTATAAGAACGTACTGTGGCTATTCCATGGAATGCTCACAATGTCGTACTTTATCTAAATTCCACTTTTGTTATCTTGTTAGACTAATTTATTTTGCATTATATCTACTGAAAATACAAACTGAAACATAGATAGACAGAAGAACCAGAAAAAAAGACCAGCGCTGGGAATCGAACCCAGGTCCTCGGCATTCCGTGCCACGTGCTATACCGCTACACCACCACTTTACAGGGGTACAGACACGAATTTCTCCTATGCACCACATTGTTTGTTTCTTATTTAGTCATTTAAGCAGCGACACTAGCGACATCTATGCTGTAGCCCTAATCGAGAAACTTTCAGCATTCCAATGGAACTAACCACTCACCCGGACAAGAGTTTCTGGTTTTTCTGGGTAAGTATCTATATTTCAGTTTGTATTTTCGATATGGGTTTTGCGGGATGACCGTAAAAGTAATACACAATAAAAAATACAAAAAGACTCCAAAAACCAATCTTCATTATATCTACGTATTTCAAAACGTTAGATGCATATCAATTATGTTTTTCTGTTATTTAAAAAAAAGAATTTCGTGTTTCTTACCTTTATTTTGAGATTTTAACCAGTAAAATGTTTAAGTACAGTTAATTTTATGGTGAAAGTAGAAACCACTAGCTTCCTTACTTTTTGATGTAAATTGAGCTACTTTGAACTCTCGCCCCTAAGAGCTTTGTTTAGTAACCGACATGACTAGGTACTTAATTTTAAGGTTTAAGACGTTGAAAGTAAAAGCTGGGTTCCCCATTAACCTCAGGGACACGGACGTTAAAACAGGGGTTTATGTATACTATAAAAGAAACGTTACGACAAGACATAGTAAAGTTATTGAAGCGACAAATAGCACGCTATAGACGGTTTTTATTGTCACATCACGTGACAAATCTAAGCCCCTATTGTCTACAATACGTCCGCAGATTCGACAATATACCCGGGACTTAGGAAATAAATAGCTGACAGCCTTCGTCTGTGTAAGCACGGGCCATTTGAGAAATTTATTGTGCGCACTTAACCACAAATAAATTGGCCGGGACCACGTGAACTGCGCTATTAGGAGCCATTCCTTACATCGCGCTATGCCTCCGCACTCCTGCTCCTCGCAAGTGGCCGTAACCTAGCTGTTATTACAATCACGTTTGTTATTTTTAGAACAAACAAACGTCTAAAGTTAAACTGTGAACTGTCACATTATGTGCAATGAACAGCGAACAAATGAGTTTCAATTTCATAATAAATACTTTCATACGAGCGTTTCATTTCCGAAATGAAATGTTAATTTATTTAGTTTCATACATGTAAACTGTGGTCTAATAATTATACCTAAATAGAACTAATATGCAGTGCCATGGTCTAATTATATTAATTATAAAATAGTATTATTAAAATAGTTTTTTTTTTCCGCTGAAATTCATAATCAGTTTTACATAATTATTTATTTCATTTTCTTTTCGATCTTTTGCTATTCCTTTTTTGTGCGTCTTGGCGGATACACTGCCCGTGCCCCCAGACAACGTATGGAGATTAGCTGTGATTAACAAGTTCGAAAAAGATGCTCAAACCTATGAAAATAATATTATGTCATTTGCTCTTTGATCATTATTGCTAAATAAATACATTAGCATAATAGTTTAAATTAAGTTTGGAATGCAGTGTAAACAATGAATTCATAAATAATCCATTCCTAATTTCAGTATTTCAGTCGGAAGCTAGCTTATATTATTAATTGTAAACATCGTAGTTACGCTTCCATAATAAGGTTTTTTTAATTGGAGTATTAACTCGCCAAAATACTGGTTATATCAGAAACAATTAAGATATTAAGCCCGATTACATTTCTCAATTTAAATTAATATACCTAATTACACAAACAGATTTTGCTTAACGTAATCAAATTAATAAACACGCCCTTTATCAATCATTTGTTAATTTATAACAACGTTACGTTGGCTAATTGATGAATGGTATTTTCAAATCGTTGTGGGTCCGCGATGACTGGCGTCAGCGTAACGAGCGATGACGGATGATACCTACTAGGAAGGCAGGAAGATCTTACAACAGAAAAACCACAGAAAATCTACAAAAACGAGGAGGTAATCATAATTCTTGTTTCACAAAATCGCCGCCTCGATAACGAATTATAAATGTCACTTTTCGTCGTCGATGTTTATAGAAGTGTCAAAAAAAATGTTGTTTTTTAAAAAAAAAAAAGTTGGAAACGGGTAAAAAAATCAAGTTTCTATTCTACTACTCTCTTCGTCTTATCTTAAACACATCCGTTTGTTCACTTTTAATTATAGTGTCTTCTTAGTTACCTATCATTATCATGTATAATGCGCAGTTTGGATTTCACAAACAACATTCTTCACGTTTATTTTTACAGGGTTGTATGGGTTTCAAAAATGGATTAAATACAATCAATTTTATGTTACCTCACCTCCATTTACCTTGTTATAAGGCGATCTACTCGTCTGCCTAATGTGCTTAATTTGTAACGCCTGCCCTATTTAACAAGTCTTTGGTGCGCTCTGCGTGGGACACGTAAACATTGACCTTTCATCTTTGCTCGACTTTCGAACGCGGTCAAGTTTTTTACCAGTCCTACATAAGCTGAATGTTTTGCATATAGCCAACCTGCCAACTAGGAACACAAACTAAGGCAGAAAATGACGCATTTGTGCCAATTCCCACTACGTAATGCGGCCAATTGTTGGTTTTGAATGAATTGTGAATTGCATTCATTTTATGCCGAACTTTATTATTTTGAGGCAATTTCAGTTAATGAGGGCTATCGTTATTTGTCTCACTAGTTGGCGCACTGTTGCGTGAGGTTTTTAAGTATGGTTTTCAAAGTCTGTTATTACGGGCGTGAAAACAAAGTTTCGATTAAAATCATATTTAATACACCTTAAAACCGTACCATAAAAATATCGAGCATGCCACAGTGTTGCATAGTCCCAGTTTTGTTCGGAAAAAAGGGAGGACAAAGATTTCCGAAAGACAAAACTGTCTCAAAACACAGACATTCATTGCCCCGGAACGCATATTTGCCATAATTAATTTCAGATATTGCAAAAAATATTCACAAAATTATTCTAATTATAAATAAACCCGCGTAGCTCACCCAAAAACTATGAGATTTGACATTTTGGAGACCTCACGCTACACTAGCGCCTCTAGTGGCGAATTCATACGCGATAGCCCTCATTAAAATACAATAAGGCACTCAAATAGGCTTCAATTATAATTTGGCACGACGAGGATTAATGAATCCAAAAACTGAAAGAGCATGTTATTGAATGAACACTGCTTTTACGTTTGTCAGACATTTTGTATTTTTTTAGTTTTTTTTTTTGTACGCTTTGCGATCGTACGTGGACGTGGATGTACGAGACAAAACACTAATATTTATTAGACTTGTAAGCTTTAAGAAACATGGCCCTGATGCTAGTCTAACAAACGTTTTAATTTGTCACTGTAAGTAAGTCCCTAAGTACCCACCTACATTTTTTTCTCAAACAAAAGTACCCCAAACTTTTTAATAAATTTTAATCGTAATAAAAGAACCTACCTTGGATTTTTATTTATTTATTCTTAAGTCGTGTTTTATTAATCCCAACTGTTATTGCTGAAATTAGCCGTAGTAAGGGAGAAGATACTAAATTTACCTGTTCATTAATAATATATACCCATACTGTTACCCATACTGTTGTACCTAATTATTTACAAGCTTTTATTTAGTTTCACCTGTCCCGTTGTCTGTCTGTCTGTCTGCAAGTTAAATTTGACCAACTTCCAGTAGACTTGAAATTTTGAATACTTATGTAAGTAAATCGCGTGACAACACAATAATCTAGTAGTGACATCCTGATAGTCCAGCCAGGATCGTCTCCGCAGGACGGAACTCTTCAACGGTTAATAGCATCTACTTGAAATTTAGTATGCAAATGTAGTTTGGGTGACAATGCAAGTACAGTCAACAAAAAGTACAGTCAGCAAAAAAGCTTGTATTAAAAATGTTTTTTTTATGGTCAGGTTATTCCCATGCATTCCAGAACATCGAGACGAAACGCAAATGTATCGATCGGGACGCACAATACATTTCATAAGAATCGGAGTCTAATAATGAATGATTAGATAAAATTTGATCTGTCTGTATGCTCATTCCTATATGCCGGAACAAGCTCTTTAAAATCTATCATTAAAACTGCGACCTGTCTGACCTACATATATTTTATTGCAGTCAGTATTCTTTTATTGTTTTAGTTTGTTGATATGGACCTCCACAAAGTTACGCCCTATTCAAGATTAGATTGAGTGGATTGGTTAGATTAGATGTGCGTCAGACGCATTGCGTTTAACGCAGCGTTTATCACATAAAGCAACCGAGCGCTTTAAATGGTTCAACTCACGATTACACATAAGCCAGGAACAGTTCGACTAGGTTCGATATTTTCGGATGATCTTTCGGACTAGTCAGACCGTTCCTGGACCTTCCGAATGAGCACGAGTATGGCGGTGGTAGCAATCCAGAGGTAGAATGCGTATTAAAATGTATATAATTCTATCAATAATCGTTTTACACAACTATGACGACCAGACGTTTGACGACCAGATGGCCTAGTGGTTAGAGAACCTGACTACGAAGCTTGAGGTCCCGGGTTCGATTCCCGTGTCGGGGCAGATATTTGTATGAAAAATACGAATGTTTGTTCTCGGGTCTTGGGTGTTTACTATGTATTTAAGTACGTATCTATCTATATAATTATATTTATCCGTTGCTTAGTACCCATAACACAAGCTTTGCTAAGCTTACTTTGGGACTAGGTCAATTGGTGTGAATTGTCCCGTGATATTTATTTATTATTTATTATAAAATTCTGATCGTCAACTTTGTTTGCACAGAAAAGCGGTAGATCAGTTTTTTATCAGAAGCAGAGCATGTAAATATAATATATAACTTCATTAATAACAACTAAGGACAGAAAATTTATTGCTTGCAATATATTCTTAGCTAGCGTTTTCTCGTATTGCCATGTAAATGATACACTAGTATTCGTGAACGGAGTCCCTTAATCTGCGTACTTTGATCTGTCTATGCATAAATTAATTCCGCGCTTCGGACAATTCCTGAAGCTGCTATACTAAATTTACATGGCTCTTGAAGTGTGAGTACGGTACATCGGCGACAAAATGCGGTTCATTGTTAAAAGCTGGTCCATTCTAGCTTCATATGCGTTATCTGATACAGAGTGTATAAAAGTAAGGGTCGACATTGTTGGGTAGTCTTTTGTTCTCAATGGATGGCGGACGTCAGCAAAATGTGCGGTGAGTCCAAAGTAGTCCAAACGCGACAAGCCCGGAGGAAAATATGGAACGGTTTTGACATCGCGAAAAAGTCCTTGCTTATGGATGATCAACAAAATTTTTAATTGAAGCCAGGCAAAATAAGGTCATATTATCTCATCGTTTGTCAATTGTGTTTATTTATTTTTCATCACAGTTGCTCGTCAATGATGTTATTCCATGCCTGTAAAGGCCTGCCTAAAGGACAATAGCTTAAATTGTTCCCGCGGGAATAATGAATTTACGTTATAGTTTTTCCTCGCCAGGGAGGAAAAGTTTAGTTTTAAAATTTGGAAACAAATAAGTAGGTAAGAACGTCATTTCAGACTAATGAGGTTTTATTAATATATTTAAAAACGTAACTATAACGCAATTTTACACCACAAAAGTTCGTTATTTTTATATTTTAGATTTAACTATATCAAATTGATTTGCAACGAAATTTAAAAATAAAAGTTCGTACCGTATCGCTGACGCTAACATTATTTAATACGAGAGTGAGAGGGACGGTACGAACTTCCATTTTCGAATTTCGTATTAGCCACCCCTGTATTGTCGGGTAGCCATTATTTTAAACCGACTTCAAAAAAGGAGGAGGTCATCAATTCGGTTGTATTTTTTCTTATTTCAACCGACTTCAAAAAAGAAGGAGGTTCTCAATTCGGTTGTATGTTTTTTTTGTATGTTTGTTACGCGATAACTCCGCCAATTGTGGACCGAATTTCAAAATTCATTTTTAGTTGGACATGCTTCCGAGGTGGTCCCATTGACACCAAGTCAGGATCTGATGATGGAATTCTAGAAAATTCGAGGGCAACCCTATATAACGTTTTAAACTTTCGTGATTCTCACTCATAGTCAAAATACCATAAACGGCGTAATAACGTGATAAATCCCGTTTATGGCATTTTAATATAACTATGCCGTGTTTGACGTTAATGAAATCTTTGTGAGATGCACTTTGGCTAAAAATCACTAAAAAGTATTAAAAAAAAATAACAAAAAATGGAACCGACTTCAAAAACCTTGAAAATATTTTTCTACTATAGTGTGAAGTCGGTGCTTCAGCACGGTAGTCGGTTCAATTTTTTGTTAAACATTTTTTTATTCAGTTGCTTTCTTAGCGTCTTTCTCTTGCCGAGCTGTGAAGTGTTTAGGCACAAAATACTTAATTTTATTTGTTGCACTTTTTTTTCCTCGCTATGTGATGAAAATCGTTGTATGTATCACGAGCAGTAAGGGGATTACGGCCCTTAACGGACAATGTACTATTGTACCAATAATAAGTTTACATACATAAATATTATATTATAACTAATAATAACTTAAGATGAGTTTTACTTGTGCATTGATTTTTACCAATCGAAAAATAAACTACCGTCGACCAATTAAAACCACTACTTAAGCAAATACTTAAGAGTTTTTACAAGCTTTGCTTGACCTGTTTGTTTTTTTTCTAGTCCTGTACATTTATTTGACAATTAAACGTCCACGAACAGGAATACAAATCAAGGGCACAATAAGTCCGGGGAATAGTCTATGACTATGGCTCATAAAAGCACACTATGGATGCTTTTAAATAGCTTTGAAATTCATAATAATACAGTTCAATGACCTTCCTTTCACAGTTAACTTTTTAAATTTAGGATTCCTAGCCTCTATTTTGAGTAAATACAGTATGACCAACATTACATTTAAATTATTTTAAGTACAACATTTTTATTCAGTTACTAATCAATACTGGTTCAAAAATAAAATTTAGTATTCATATTTTGTAAACAAAGAATATTATATTTTACTAGGTTACCTATGTATAGTCCTAAATTGAGAATTTTCCATTCATTTCAAGTGTTGTTTGTCATAAAAGTATTAAAAGTGATCGCGCCACTGGCTAGTTAGGTTAGCGTGAATAAAAAAACAGGCAAGTGCGAGTCGGACTCGCGCACCGAGGGTTCCGTACACATTTATAGGTATGTAAGTAAACGGGAATCGTGTCTTGAAGATATTTCTCGCTTTTTCCGAGTTTTTTAATACATCCAGTGTATGCAGAGCCCTACTCTAAAGCAAAACTTACTCAGTGTGGGGTCAGATTATATTGGTCATTGATATTTACAGACAGACATAAAAAATCAAGATTTTCAGACTTTTCAAGTTAGTTGTGTTATAATAGCTACCTTCATACCAAATTTCAAGATTCTGAGTTCACGGGAAGTACCCTAGTAGGTTTTGATTCCCTTGCGAGTTTCGAATATTTGCGGAAATTTGCAGCATAAACGGCTGCATATTTTGATTGCGTTGGCCTTGAAGTTTGATTTTTTCACGGCTCCAAGGGACAGTAGACCTCAGTATTTGATGTAAATTTCAGCTTAATACCTCCACGCGTTCCGAGAAAAAGGGTCTTGACAGACAGACCGACAGACAGATCTAGACGGACAAAAAGTGATCCTATAAGGGTTCCGTTTTTTCCTTATGAGGTACGGAACCCTAAAAAAAACTAACCATAATAGTACAGTCACGTCTAAAAATATGTATACAAAAACAAGGTTGCATAAATATGTAGTCATACATTGTATCAAAAATATTTATCTATTACTGACACCAAAAAATTGTATTCATTAAACTTTTTCAGTATTATGTAATCACAAAATGCTTCAGAAAGTTGCATACTTAAATAAATTGCATTTAAATGTATCCACCTCGTAGGCAAAAATAAGTATACATGAATGGGTTCCATATACATATAACCACACCAATTTGGCAAATATTTGTATACGCCGTTTGATTCATAAATATGTAAACACGATTTGATATTTTGATTCGTTTTGAAGAATTACTGTTTTGTTAAGATTACATGTCTGTCTCTTTCGTAACCTGCATGCGGGCAGGGACATACATACTACGAATCCATCATCATCCCAGCCTATATACGTCCCACTGCTGGGCACAGGCCTCCTCTCAGAACAAGAGGGCTTGGGCTATAGTTCCCACGCGGGCCCAGTGCGGATTGGGAACTTCACACGCACCATTGAATTGCTTCGCAGGTTTGTGCAGGTTTCCTCACGATGTTTTCCTTCACCGCAAAGCTCGTAGTAAATTTCAAATGTAATTCCGCACATGAATTTGGAAAAACTCAGAGGTGCGAGCCGGGGTTTGAACCCACGACCCTCCGTTTGAGAGGCGATAGGTCAAACCACTAGGCCACCACGGCTTTTTCTACGAATCCATACTCCATTAAAATAAATAATATTATATACTGGTGACCTGTTCCGGCACAACACGGTTACGGTATACATAGACACCGTGAATTACACTATTTATTTGTGAAAACCGCATCAAAATCCGTTGCGTAGTTTGAAAGATCTAAGCGTACAGACAAAAAAAACGACTTTGTTTTATACTATGGAGTGATGAATTGAAAGTAACTCTGTCTGTTCCGGTATCACGTCGAAACCGACTGGTTTCGACTGTCAAGGGGCTGAACATAGGGTACTTAGTTTTTATCTCCAAAAGCAACCCTTAAGGGGAGAAAATGGGGGATGAACTGACTGGAGTGAGCTGGATGAAATTTGGTATGGATATATTTAATTTTTTATACACCATCAAGATCACCAAATACTTGGAAACGTCCAGAGTGGTCATTAATATCGGCTAAGCCAAAGCGATCAAGTTGTTCGGGTCATCCACTGAGGACAGATCCACTGAAGTATCTATAATTTGCAATCTTTAATCATTGTAATTTTAATTATAGATCTCTCACTCATCGTACGAAACACAGTAGCAGGACTAGCCAGCTCCTGCTTCACGTCGATATTCAGTGAGAGTGTGGTACTACCCCGGTCGAGCCCGCCCATTCGTACTGCAAACCAAGAACTGGCTACAGTGCGGCTCTACCACTAACAATTAACAATATAATTAAAATAAAAACAAAAAAATGCTTAGTGCACCTTTCTGAGAATGACCCTAAACTGAAATACTCAATATTTACAAGTCAATTCAATCTAAGGACTGTCAAGTGCGTCATAGAATAATCGTGAGATAGACGTATGCAGTGACAAGTCCGCACTGTTTTCGTGAATTGTCAAATCAGTTAAATATACAACTTACGATTCTATGCCAGTCAGACAAGGTTTGTTGTTGCAGTCTGGATACATATTTATGAATCAAACGGCGTATACAAATATTTGCCAAATTGGTGTGGTTATATGTATATGGAACCCATTCATGTATACTTCTTTTGCCTACGAGGTGGATACATTTAAATGGAATTTATTTAAGTATGCAACTTTCTGAAGCATTTTGTGATTACATAATACTGAAACAGTTTAATGAATACAATTTTTTGGTGTCAGTAATAGATACATATTTATGATGAAAATGTGTGGCTACATATTTTTCAATTTTTTTTGTGTATACATACTTTTAGACGTGACTGTACATTACTGCCTAAGCCAGGAAAAAGCAATTCATGGATGAGTAGAGTTTGACGAATTACCATTTCCGCTGAGGCATGTATGTATAGTGCTTTTCTCCAATAATGCGAGGAAATAAAGCAAAATTGTAAAATATTAAATTAAATGGTTGGGCACGGTTTTAAAATTTTCGCCGTTATACTTTCCTGCGATACTTGTTTTAAAATGTTCTACTTTTATGCGTGAAATAGAATATGAACCAGTCAGTTATTTCATTTGTGTCGTATGCCACGTGAAATAAAGTAAAGTATCATTCGAAAATCTAATTTTCTTGTCTTTTTGTAGGTAGGTACAGTTGACTACTTATACGAATGTATATTGTAATAAGACTTTTGGAGATCAATTAACTCAAAATCAATTACGTTCTGATTTTGATGATGGAGCTGTCAGTAAGGTTTACCATTTAGTTTTTAAAACTACTATGATTAAACTACAAAGCTACGGAAACGCGAGTTCTGAAATGCAATTAGCAAGGAAAATTGTAAAAAAAAAACCCTGTTTCCAAACAACACGTTCAACGCATACAGAACGAAACGGGAACGGGGTTGGATTGATTATAAAGTTCCGTCCGGCAAACTGGCCGCCGTTTTTGTATTCCATCCTCAGTATTTAGGGGCTCAGGGAGCAAAGCTATGCACACCTTATTACCAAATTATAAGTTGAGAGTTCTGCGTAGGTACTCATTCGGCTATATCATACAGAATATCCAGATATTAAGATGGTGGAAGCTGGGTGGGACGACAAAAATGCTCGCAAAAAAAAACTAAAAAAATATAATCTTACGAATCTTTCACGATACTTTTTACGATTAAGAAAGTTATAAATTAATTATTAAAAGAAAGAAAGAAAGAAAATATTTAATTGCTAACAGTGCAAACAATACAAGACAACAATATAAACATACATTACATAACATATACATATATATATATTTACATTATTATAATACAACAGTATAATGACGTGTTATTTGACAGTTATTGCAAATATGCTTTCTATCTATTAATGAGTAGATCAAGTTGAGTTATATTTATATTTTCACTTTGTTGGCTGGCACGCAGAAGGTCACTGGGAGATAGTTTAAATTAAAAAAAAAAACTAATCAACTTATATTTAACACAAGATCGGCAAGCTATGCTTGGTTCTTTCTCTCATCTCCACCAAAGCTAAGAGTAGCGTAATTACGCAGCTCTTGCATAAACCAGGTGCACTCTAAGGCGTAAACCCTCTTAATAACGCGGTACCGTCATGTTCTCTTTGTTCTTGTAGGTAGGTAATTAGTTCAACACTTCACACCTAATTAGCGTCACGTGGCATTGAAAGCGACTCGCGGCGAAGGGGTTTCACGTCCCCACGTGCTTAGCGACAGCGTCCAGTGTGAAGTTTATCCTAAGAAAAACGTGTTTTGCTTGTCACCGTTCAGATTTAAGATTCAAGTAAGGCATCGCATGGATAAATTACTTGCTTTGGTATCAAGTGCAAAGGTTAAACTTAAAAACAAATATTGCACGTAGAAAGCACTTTTCACTTTTCCTCATAATTCTGTTTAGTAAGTAAGTTATTCGGTGGGAGCGTAATGCGTTTTGTTAGGTACATAATATAATACAGAAGGTTCTTTTAAAAAATATTTCTAGGGCTTGCTCTTGGACCCTTTTTTCTTATTAAAATTTTGATGAGACTACGTTAATTATAATTTCACTCCATCCTCAATTTGCTGACAAAGCGGTGGCATAATTCTCGTCTTTTTCTCGGTTTCATTCGTATGCCTCCGTTGCCGCCTTCTAGTTTGTTCGGACGCGAGCTGCCTCACTGAAACTCATTATTTCTTAAACAAAGGGAGTTGCGGATGCCCCGCATGCAATTATGTGGTAACTTAATTATTACATATAACTTTAATGTGGTTACTTTTACACTTAGTTTGAAAAATACGAACCACTTAACATTAACGATTATGAAAACAAGTTTAATTACCGAAGTACTCTGTATTTAATCAAGTCTGCAAATAATAGAGATGTTATCATTTGTAGGGCGATAATGATGTAGAAAAAACATAACTGGACGCAGCCAAAATTAAAACTTGGAGTGAGTGTGATAGGCAGTGACATGACAGTGTGGCTACAAAATTAAACGTAGCAAAAATTCAAACATCAATCACTAGCGACACATAAATCGTATAAGGATTAGAATCAGTATATATATATTCTACGCCGTAGAACGTCCATTGCAATATGAAAGTCCACCCGCCCGACAGAACAGCAAAAAAACTTCACTGTACGCTGAGTGAAAATAAGGTCGACAAACTCACAGAATAAACAAAAAACGAAGCGTAACGAGATACCGCTTAATATTTTTCGAGTTCTTTTGGAGTATTTACATGCGGGATGAAAGAACTTTGCAGAAGCAATGGCCGCCCGCTCCATGCTTTTAAAGTCGTTAGAAGGCCGTCCTTTTCTATCGTGGTAATTACAAGCTCTTATCTTGTTTGAATCTGCGACTTGAGCTTAAACTCTGGACGTGAATAATTTTAGTAATCGTTGTCTCAAAAGAAAATACATTTTTAAGATGTGATAAAACCTTTTAAAACCTAAGGTGTCTAACGCAATATGCGAAAATTGATAACGATGCAAATAGAGCACAGAACGGAGAGGACAGAACAAAAAAATGCTGTAACAAAAGCAAAAAAGAGGAAAATAATGATTGAAGTAGTTCAAAACATGCAAGAGGTTCGACGGCTAGTGGTTGGTCAAATGCCTATTACGCTAATTGGTGGGCCTCGCCGACGTAAACATTGGCCTAAAGCTTTGTGCGCTGCCAGTGGCACACCGCAACTGTGCTCGCAATCTGTAAATGCTTTGTGTAGGTCACGTTATGGGCCTACGAGGCTCGGTATATGAATAACAATTGTACAGATAAACCTACTAAGCTTCATTCGCAACAATAGTATGCAACACAATGGAAGGTTATGACGTGCTGGGCAATGCGCATGTTAATATATTAATTTGAAGTTGTTAATTATCAAGAGGATTTCTAAAACAAGTACGCAAAAGAAAAAAAACCAGTTTTAGTAAAATTTCAAACATTGTTTAGTGTCCTAAAAGGAGTTTACATGTCAATTTCAATTCAACTACGAAGTCGTTTTGCGAAGTGTCAGCTATCGTCTGCAAATCGAGTCGTAGATTGAAAATCTTTTGCATTTCAACAGCTTGAACTGGCTGGCGATAGGACTGGAGAATTCCTGATTCTCGTTGGAGCCGGCTTTACTATACCTTGAACAACTGGGCTTTCTCACGACAGGGTAGACTACCCCTATTTCCAAGCAAGATGGGAAGGGACCTGTTATTGTTAACAGGAAGTTGCGTAATTGAATCTAAGTTAGTACGAGTATGCTTTCAATTCATTGTACAGCTAATGGAAAATATTAATAAAATGTTAATAGGTAGGTATGTGCAACACATACATTTCTATTTATTTGTCTGTGATGTTTACAAATTGAGATAAGTATACCTAAATGATTTACAACTGATAGTATCAAAGCTTTTAAAATATTCCTAGTCGACTTTTTTTTAGTTCGAATAACGTGTCAATCAGTAAGGCGGTCATTGATCTTACTAAGAATTTAAAATAATACCAGCCCGTATACGAACATGGTAAATCTGTATAAAATTATATTGTTTTGAGACTTGATTTGCAAGAAATGTACGTACAATATTCTAGTTAGAGATGTGATTCTAAAACGTGTAAAAATCGCAACCATATTCGTGTGCAATTGCAAAGCTAAATGCGAAGTCTGATTTTTGCCAATCAGCTTAATTTATTTGTACTTAGTTAATTGATTTTTTTCGGCTCGAGAATCAACTGGGACTCGGCTAGCAACGGAGAAGTCGTGGTCATGAACATTATGTCTCCACTAATCCAACCAGACTAGGATAAACCATTACCATGATTGATTCTCGGCGTTCAGGATGGCTACAAACACAAAGGTCTGCTGCAATTTCGGAGCGCTTTCAATTTGCGCTGAGCCGCTTGCCTCTCAATTTGCGGCGCACGGCAGACGGCCGGCCCCGACGCCCGGCGTCCGGCACAGCGTGCCGACCCGTGCCGTTCTACTTCACGCCATTTTCTGTTACGTCCAATATCAAATTCATCGCGAAGTTATGTCTCAATGCTAGCGACTAGTTCTGCGAAGAGTTCTATACAATTTTCCGGAATAAAAATTATGCTATATCCTTCTCCGGGTCTAAAACTATCTCCATACCAAATTTCAACACGATAACGATGATTTCGTTTAGTAAGCATATTTTTCTTGATACTTTTTATTTAAGTGCCATTTATTGATACTGTATTCAATATGATACATTTTAGATATTTAGGATGGTAAAAATAAATCCATAATCATCTTAAAACTTTACCTTACATCGTTTTGCAGGCAGAAAAGAGGAACAGGAAAAAATAAAAGAGAAACAAGGTAAAAGGCAGATTGATAAGGATCGTAAAGTAACACCCGAACCCATTAATTATTTAATATCGATTATA
>NC_133489.1:9532038-9576156 GCF_025370935.1 Choristoneura fumiferana
TTTAGAGTCTAAACGCACCTCGTCCCTATATTCAGCGCTGTACTCGCTTGACCGGCTGGCAGGCAACCATAACTTGACCCGTTTGCTCGTAGGCATTAGGCGGTTCTCAAACTGCTGCGGCTTTTAACTTTGTACTGTAGAACCTTGATTTGTACACGAAAACCGCATGATGTAACACACTGGCTCCGTCTCTCCGTGCGGAGCTGCGAATCGCACGACGGTTAGCACTCCCGGACGACGATGCGGTGCGGAACGCGGGGTATGCCACATTGAGCGCCATAGAAATGAATATAGGTAAGAAACAAAGAGAAGGCGGTTCATCGTACACCTCTGTTCCGGAATCTCAAATCCGTACGGTGCGGGTGCATCGTCGCCGCACGCGTATTCGTCGCTCCGCACGCCGCAACGGGATGTGGCAGCAGGTGACAAGCGCCTTAGGCGTCTCGACGTTGGTCAGCGCAGCGCTAAACATGACCGTGGTCAAAATTTGTTTTAAAAATAACACTTCTTTATCATGTTACTTCATGTAATTATACATATAATATTTTTTTTTTACTATGAACCTGGTAGGTACTTCAGACTGAGGTCTAGTCCGCGGTGGATCAGTGTATGCTTGCATAGAATATGACGCAGGTGGGGTAACGCCCTGTCTACAGCATACCTGTTTCGTTTGTGCCAATGACTTTCCTTATACATTAATGTACAGCGTGCAATATGTTTAATATCAATGTCTCAGTTTTATTATTTATTTTATATAAAACTACATAACTGCGCCTGCGCTGGTAGGTACTAGGAATGTACAAGTTAGCCCTGTTCTTGAAAACAGGCGGAAACGCTTGTACCTTGCATTAACATTATATTATGTCAATAGCAATAAGGTCAACAGTTCGATGACTTTGACATAACTGCAACCGACACTTACTTTTTTAGGGTTCCGCCTACCAACCCTTTAAGGAAATACCGCTTGTCCTTTCAATGTCTTAGTTATATCAAATCACATGTTACTTTGGAAAATGCGGAACAGAACAGTTTAAAACTATTTATTTATTTATTGAGAAACAAACAGTCATATATAAACATGAAATTGTAGACAAAGAAATACAAACAGACGGTACCTATAGTTCCCTTAATGAGTCATATAAGAAAACGTGACAAACACACAAAATTGCTTTATTATAGGTACACCTATCCTTATCACTATTGTGAGTATTATCCTACGATGTACTCTCTAAGGTTTATTTGAACTAATTGAATATTGTACGACAACTTCATGCTTATTATACGGTTACCTAAGACTTATTGAACTTTGTTACTTGTATCTTTTTTTACATTAAGCTGGCACGCGATTGACTTGTCTGACCTATCAACACCTACCACCTTTACAAGCATACCAGTGTCCATATATGTTCTTTTATACTTAAGTATTTATCTGATCAGGTACCTATTAATTTAATAAAAGTTTTTTTGTTACCTGCTGGCTTGGCGCAAACTATTAGTACACTTGTCTTGTTCTTATTGTACCCACTTAAAAGGTAGATATACTGGTACAGTTAGCAACAAAGATATGAATACAGCCAAATTGCAAAAAATATGTATACACGACCTAAATGTTCAGGCCAAGTCCTGGAGGTATACATATTTTTGGCACTTTAAACGTATGTAAGTATGTACATATTTTTGTGGCTGACTATACATATCCAAGTTAATTTAGCTATTTTCATATCACATAATTATGTAGTTACCTCTTGAATGTACATTACGGAGTAACTGTCACGGTTAATGCGAACACGTCAATTACATCTCGAATCTTCATTACAAATTGGTTAATTAAATTTAATATATTTGTACATACAGTAACGTGAAATGCAGGCCTGGTGACATATCTTCTTATCCGACTCCATCAGAAGGAAATAGAAATAGAAATAGACTATTGTATAACTGTGTACATAATAGGGTAGGGGTGTGGATGATTATATATTTGGTTGGAGTATACACTCGATATGTATGCACATATGTATAGTTTTTTGGCTTGCTATGTAACTTAAAAGGCTTAATAGACTTGAACACTTGAAGTGTCATAAAATATCTCGGTTGTGGAAGTGACATATCTCTTTACACGACCACTATCGAACCATATCTGATCCCTGACCCACTGTAGAACGTCCACAGGTAAGATCGTGATTCGGTTGGCTTGGTAATCAGACCCACTATCAAGGTATTAAGTAGTAGGTACATCAATTAGGTATTACTGAGACTCCGCTGTCTGTCTGTCTGTTTGTCCGTCCGTCTGTCACAGGGCTTTATCTCTTAAGCCGTAATAGTTAGTCACGTGAAATTTTCACAGATTATGTATTACTGTGGCCACTATAACAAAAAATACTAAAAATAAAATAAAGTTACAAATTAAAGGGGCTCGTCATAGAAGAAACGTGTTTTTTTCAGCGTTTTTTTGGTAGCAATGTGTTGTAAGCCGTTTTGCTAGGCGGCCAAGGTTCTCACCTAGCAACGGCCCTATGCCGTTTGAATGTTTACCTTTAAGTTTGCGGTTTTTGTGCAAAATTAATGAAGCAATTAATGAACCACAAACCTCAATAAAGCCAACTTTGATAAAGCGCTCGCCAAATCCGCACCGTACTAAGCACCATGTTTACCTATTACTTATTTTTTACACAAAAAAAAAACATACTTAAGTAGTTAATAGTACCGACTTGAAATTTGGTACGAAATGTAGTTTAGATGACAAAGCAAGTACAGTCAACAAAAAGTACAGTCAGCAAAAAAAAAGCTTCTATTAAAAATGAAACTTTTAACAAAAACTTAATAAGTACAAGCATTATGTTTACTTGCAATGTAATGTAGGTAGGTAACTATGTTTGCTCGGGTAGAATCTTTCAACTCAAATTTGAAGTGCATAAGTATCTTCAACCGATTGAGCTGAAATTTGACACGCATGTATAAATCCGATGACAATGCAATATTATTATGCCATGGAGTTGATCTGATGACAAAGCAAGAGGGTGGCCATAGGAATAACTCTGTGATAACGTCACGAACTGCATTGAGTTTGGACTCGTTTGATTCGTCTTGACGATTACTTTGGTAACTAGGGCATAAAGTACAGTCATCAAAAAACTTATATTAGAAGAATTTTAAGAAAAACTTTTACTGAACAGTTTACGGAACCCTTCATGTACGAGTCCGACTCGTACTTGACCGATTTTTACCTACTTGACGTGTTAAAGAATGTTTTAAAAGCGAAACGAAACTCTTTCGGGGATTTGAGCTCGCGTCACTTTCACTCGGTTTGAAGAGCCCTAAGGAAGAGTCATAGAGTCATGCCAACTACACCATAGCCGTGCTAACTAGAACAAATAACCTAACCTAACCAAACCAACAAAAAGTTGAAAAATCCCGAGTTTGTCACTTCAAAGCTAAATATCTCAAAAACGGCTGAACCGATTTTGATGAAACATGTCTAAGAACCATCGCTAGAAATCCTGATTTCAAATTAAAAAATCCTCAGTCAAATCGGTCGACCCGTTTAAGAGCTACGGTGCCACAGACATACACACAGTCACAGACAGACACACACACACACCCATACATACACACACACACTGACAGACACACATAGCGGTCAAACTTATAACACCCCTCTTTTTGCATCGGGGGTTAAAAAAGAACGGTTACATTCACCACCGGGGCTAACTAGCTGTTACCCGCGACTCTTCTGCGAAGAATTCGTTTATCGATATGTCACTACATAGGAAAACCATCCTACGTACTTAGTGGAGAAACAATCCCATACCAAATTTCATCTAAATCGGTTCAGACGTTTGCATGGTTATAAACATCATACAAACCTCTTCAGAAACTTTCTCATTCATTAATTTCTATTCGTAAAAAATTTGGATAGGAGTCGTAGGATAGGATAGGATAAAAGATTAATAAAATAAAAAAAAACAGAAACTCCGTCAGAAAGTTTTCCTCGCGTGGCGCGGCGTAAATGTTTTCACTGGGAAACCCGAATAGTGGGAAAGGCATGAGTTAGGTACTTATAGCTTCGGGTGTAGTCCTACCTACCTACGGGGGACCTATTCATCATCGCGGACGTCACTTAAAAAACCGGCCAAGAGCGTGTCGAACACACCCGAAATAGGGTTCCGTAGCCATTACAAAAAAATTAAGTAATATTTTTTAAAGGATTTCGTATTTTGTACGGAATATTCCAAGGTTAGGTATATTTTATACCTTAGGCTGCTATTTACTCTTAAACTAATAATAATTCTCAAAAAACTTAACCGTTATAGTTTTCCTTGTAAGTTTGATATACTTCCACCATCCTGACCCATACCATCCTGAATTTTTTCAAATTTTTCCACCCACCAGTTTAGATTTTAGAGGGGGGGGGACGCTCGATTTTAATGAAAATTTGCCAGAAATTTGCACTTTAAAGTAGAATATTTTGGAAACAAATCTCTGAACCTTTTTTTTTATTTATATTGTACCATTTTGTCGGCATAGCATTCATATATATTCGTGCAAAATTACAGCTTTCTAACATTGATAGTTCCTGAGCAAAGCCGCGGACGGACGGACAGACAGACAGACATGGCGAAACTATAAGGGTTCCGTTTTTGCCATTTTGGCTACGGAACCCTAAAAATTTGATAAGTAAGCAATCAGGTGAGAATCGAATTGTAACAGTTAGTTACGCCACTGTTGCTGTTACATACTCGTACTAAATCTATTGCAAGTAATGCTACAGTAGATGTACAGAAATGAAGATTTAAATGGATAAAGTAGTTTTATTTTAGTTTAGTTAGATTTGTAACTGCATCTAACTACGCAATTAATTCGTTATTGACGTCGTGAGTCACGTCAAGATCGAATCAGATGTAGGAACAAGAATCGGTATAGTAGGTAACAACTCGAAAAGGTACCAACTAATTGTTTGTATGAATGAGCTATGAGCTCGATTACAATAATTGTGACAACACAAATTTAATATTCAAGCTACATAAATAATAACTTGAATTCCTTTATTATTTGTACCGATACCCCTCAATACCCCTGGTGTTGCAGATGTTTATGGGCGGTCGTGATCTCTTACCATCAGGAGACCCACTTGCTCGTTGCCAACCAGTCGAATAAAAAAAAAATTACTTGCGCACTGAATAATATTATAGTTAAATGATGTATGATCGTGATATATACGCATTTGTTGCCGTCGCGTCGTAAATATTATTATTGCAGCAAGGAAATAATGAAGTACCTAGGTTACCCTTAGAACACTTACACTTACAACTCGCCACTTGCATCCACCAGTTTCCCGCTACTCAACCGCGTGAGTTTGTAATGCAAGAAAAAAAACCTCGTTGGTAAATGAACATTTAATTTCACTGTTGCTGTTCAATTTGGTATTCCCTTGACTTGTCTAAAAATGTTTTGCCTAATTTAACTTTGTCTAACAACTTTAACTATAATGAATAGTTTGTCTAAAATCAATTTGTATAATTTTATTATTCATAATTTTTATTAAAAAAAATTGATTTAATTTAATTTTTATTTTGTCGATTCTCATTTTAACTAATCATAGCCGAATAACGTTTAATAACGTTTTAACTAAGATTGGGTTGTCTAATATTGAATTATCATAATTTTTGTTTTGCTTACTAACGTTATGCCTAATTTCGGTACCTAAATGTTTATTATAAAATAAGGTCAATTAGTTAGGTTAAAATTGAAATAAATTAATCCATAATATTCTACTATTTTCTTATTTGGTTCAAGCAAATAACAATAGTAAACATACAGGGAATAGGTACGACGAGCGAAGCGAGGAGGAGCGTTAGGTAGAACTGCGACCCTACAGTGCGCGAGCCGAGCGAGCGAAGCGAGCGTGTCGCGGCAGCGGCCGGCGAAACGCCAGAACCGAACCGAACCTTTATAATACTAAACTTTTTAGAATTAACTAACGTTATCATTATGTATTCGGATTAACCGTGATTTTGGTACCTAAATGTTTATTATAAAATAAGGTCAATTAGGTAGGTTAAAATTGTAATAAATTAATCCATAATATTCTACTATTTTTTTATTTGGTTCAAGCAAATAACAATACTAAACATACAGGGAATAGGTACGAGGACGAGCGAAGCGAGGAGGAGCGTTAGGTAGAACTGCGACCCTACAGTGCGCGAGCCGAGCGAGCGAAGCGAGCGTGCCGCAGCAGCGGCCGGCGAAGTGCCAGAACCGACTTTGTTTTATAATACTAAACTTTTTAGAATTAACTAACGTTATCATTAGTTATTCGGATTAACCGTGATTAGAATAAATAAAATTAACCGACATTTATGTTAGACAAAAAATAATTATATCAATCAAAGGGTATACGAAATAATATAATTATGTCAGTCAAACATTATATCAAATGAGTTTATACAAAATAAAAATTAGGTAATTTAAAATTAGGCGAAACAAAATTATGTAAAGTAAGTTGTATGTAAAATGACTCACTAAAATGAAAATTAGGTAAAATGAAACATTAGGTTAAGTAATATTAGTTTATCTAACATTAGGCAAACTGAAAAAAGGCAAAAAGTTTTCGACTCGTCAAAGACCGGTGGGAGCTGAGAGGGTTCCGGTATATTTACCGTTTATAAAAGGGGTGACGGATAAAATCGGACACTTGTTACTCCGAAGATATAGCATCAAGTCGATTTTCCGTCCTCATTTGCAGCTCAGACAGTTGGTACGTTCGCCGAAGGATAAGGAGCCCTGAGTGGTCCCGGGTATATATGATTCCCTTTGCCTGTGGCAAGAGCTATATTGGAGAGACTGGACGAAACGTTTCCACAAGGGTATCGGAGCACATACGCAGTATGAGGAAACAGGACGACAAGGGGTCTGCTTTGGCCGAGCACTCAACTCGGATTCGACGCACTATATCAGATTTGATAAGGTATCTGTAGTTGCGAGAGAGAAATTTTTCATTCCGCGGAAAGTGCGTGAAGCCATCGAGATTAGTCGTCGGCCGAATTTCAACCGGGACGGTGACGGATAAAATCGGACACTTGAAACGGATATAAATCGATAGTCGTTGCGATAAGCAGTCGGTATTTGCGTAACAGTTACCGAACACTGTTTACAGATAAGCAGAGTTCGCATTATATTGTTAAGTAGATTTAATGTTCAGGATTTTTGTTTCGTAATCTGCGTAGATACATTTTACTGAGTTGAGCTTTTATAAAATGAAGTTAGGTGCGACGACGAGTTAGCGAGGAGGAGTGTTAGGTAGAATTGCGACCCAACGCACGAGCCGAGCGAGCGAAGCGAGCGTGCCGCGGTAGCGCCGGCGAAGTGCCAGAACGAACTGCTAGCATCGCGAGTTTAAACTCCAATGTAAAATAATACGTCAAAAATACGTTTATTACTTTTGCGACGTTTGAAACTTGTGAGGGTACATAAAAAAATATAAAGAATGCGCGGTCAGCACGGGTAAAAATGCCAATAAGGCCATAGTGCATATTGGTATTGAATGCACATGCGAAACGAAAAGATGCGAAAAGTTGATATGCGCACTGAATAATAGTTACCGTTACAAAAGCGAAAGGTTGTTATGTGCAAAAAGTGAGGCTATTTCTGTAAATAGTTGTTCAGCTACTGATGAGAATAGTCTGCTAAAGGTTGAGTTACGAAACGTCTACAATGCGCGTACAATTCATCGCGTAGTTAGAAATTTGTCTGCCGAAAAGCCATCGTCGGCGAATCATTAGGTAACCGGTTGGACGGTACCTCCGAGTTGGAAAACGGTGTTAAATATTCGTGCTGCGTCATCGGTGTGTGTGAACGTACTTTTACAGAGCGATGTTGTTAGTGTTGTGTGCTACCCTACATTTGACAGTTGTAATGATGATGAAAACGCGGGTAGTTGTGTGCCGGTGTCAGTTTCGTCGGGTAGTCGCGCGAGCAGAGTTGCGGCGCGCAGTGCACGTGTTGCAGCAGCCGCTGAGTCGCGTTGCTCCGAAGACGAAGGGCTACGGATTAGCCCGAAACATGTCGAGCTAAACTCGATTTAAGACGTGAGTTATCCGGGTCATTATATTTAAAATATTACTTAGTTAATTTTTTCGTCATGGCTACGGAACCCTATTTTGGGCGTGTCCGACATGCTCTTGACCGGTTTTTAAACTACCAGCGCTTTCGGAAAGAATGTATGGCAAAAAACTTAGTAGTCATTTTTTTCAAAATATTACAAATAAAATTCTTAAAAACTACAACATACTTTTAAAGAAAAAATTACAAAATAATAATAATAATAATAATACAAGACATCCCTGGGGTCCCTTAGTTACAAAACTAAACACTAACTACCTATATCTATGTTCAGTGGAAGTGTTGAATGCTTCCACGGTCGTAAATTAAAATAATAATAATAATTCTGAAATATACATTTCAGGTCAAGCAACCATTAAGCTTTTGGATTCCGAAGGCAAGCTCACGTCTGCTGCCCCCAAAGTTAGCTCACACGCACTCATGTCATGCTCTGAAAGCAGAGCGGTACCGAGGACATGGTTTGTCGCGAGCCTGTGACTAGAAATTAAACTAAAAATATACAATTTAAAAAACTATAAGCTTAACAATATACAGCCTTAAATATAGCAAGGGGATGACAAAATTACTATATAGCAAGGGAATGTAGAAAGTCCCTGAGTTAATAATAAAATTCCTAATCTACATAATTCATTTTGTTTTCACATATTTCCGACAAAATCGTTCCAATACCTGCGCATCGTATCGTCGTCCGATCGATATCGATATCGATTCGGATAATGTGAAAACGCCTAGAAAACACTCCAAGCACTTTTTCTATAAACAGGCAACACAGAAATTCGCTAACAATACATCAGTGGCTAACTTCATGCCAGTCAATCACAGTGTTGTCACATCTACTAACTTTTTCGTAGATCTACCTATTTCGCCTGCGTTCTACCTATCTACCACCATGGGCCTCAAATCTACCTACATATTTTTCAAAATATTACGATTGTAAACAATTATCCACGTGTATAATGAAATGTTACTTACTTACTATCGAATTTAGCCTATCTTGTAATTTCAGCACTTAAAACGGAACGCGTTAATCAAGTGGAGATCCTAAGTCTAATATTTATAAAATTAACATCACGAATAAATCATTTAAAACATTATATGCGCATTTTTAATCATTAAAAATGTAATAACCTTGAGTGGTAGATCTACTTATTTTGCAATTCAAATTCTACCAATTTCTACTTATTTTTGGATCCTGCTCTACCGTTTTGCCAAAATTGTATGTGACAATGACAACACTGGTCAGTCAACTGAATAACGTCAAATAGGTGGACAGGACAGATTTGCACTATAGACAGAAACAATAGATTAGTTTTTCTAGAAAACCTAACTATATTTAGTGCTTTGCATTTATTTAAATATCAGTACTTCACCAGTGACTACATTAATCTTTTCCAATGTGCTCTTGAAGACAGCTATTTAAAGAGTGACAGATCTGTTAGATAAGTCGTAGTATTTAAGCTTCCATCGATTTCTGTAATGTGATATTTTTAAATAGTGCGTAGCCCGTAAAATGAAGCTACTCGGTTGCCTCGGTCTCTCATGTTACTTGGTGGTGCTATGCCACGCTTCAGGGTCAGATATAGCTTTGGATGCCAAGGCGACTTTACTTCACCGTATAGACAGCTTGAATTTGCTGATCTACACCTGCCTTTTGACTCTGACGGTGCTTACTATTTGGGTATTCAAGCACCGGCGAGTAAGCTGGCTTCATGAGACGGGGTTAGCTGTTATATATGGTAAGAGAACAAGGTTCGAAAGTTCGTAAGTCACATGATCAAAACCTCGCATGAGTAATCATACTATTTATTGACACAGGTCTAATTGTCGGCGCTATTATTCGCTATGCTGGCAGTACCAATGCCATTACATACCTCGATGCCCATCCAGAACCTGATACAAAGTACAACCTGTCAGTGCCACCAGATATGTTACGATTTCACTTTCCAGATAAAATACAAATATCATCTGGAGGTAAGTAGAATAAACCCTGTTAATAAGGAGCCATTTAAAATGTGTTTCATCACACAATACAACTATTTACTCTGGCTCCTTAATTCACAACAAAAGATAATACCATGCTCTGATTTAGATGATTAAAATCTCATAATACATTCCATATTCAAATCCATTTAATCATTTTGACTTATCCTTGCTGCATGATTGCTACAACATATTTGTGGTCCATACAAAACCTTTTTTCCTTAGAGAAGACACAACTTTTTAGTTTTATCAATATTTCAATAGTACATAGTACATAAATAACTATTAATAGCCCTGCAACATTATTTGCATTTGATGGGACCTTATAATAATGCCTTTATCCCAATAACAATTTCTTATAGGTATTACAGCATAATATTATGTTTAACCTTGTTAGTCCTGACTTTTTTTATCATACATAGTTTTACAGACCAAGCTGCGAATTCTAAGTTTTGTGGTTTTGGTAATTACTTACATATATTTAGTTCATAATTTCATTGAAAACTTGTACTCCACCAAATACATTCGGCAGTTATTCCTACAGCTGGTTTGTACATTGCGAAGTACACAAGGACTTATGAGGTTAAATAAGGAGCAAATATAATAAATAAAAGTTTGTGTCACTTTTGAGCTGTCACAATAATTCATTTATTGACTTTCAATATTCATATATATATATTGATACAAAATATAAAATTAAAAGTAATGGGCTGTCTTGTTGCTGAAAAGTGATATCTTACAGATTACCTGTGGGTAAAGCATATATTTGAAATCAACATGGTTACTCAAAAAAATACAACAAGAGTAATTAATGATAAGCTCAGTAACAGTGACTTTATATCCCTAAAAGTACTAATCAATAAACACTGAATATGTGATTAGATTAGTCATCACATTTGTGACAGGATAAGTTGCTAACAATATATTTTTCACACCTCTCCTTCAGAAAAGTAACTTTTCCTCCCTGACGAGAGGGAGCAAAGTACAACTTTTCTATTCAAGGCTTTTCTAAGTATTTTATTTATTTTTTGAAGTTGATAATTGTAAAGCCATGCCATTTTCTGTGCTGGTTGTTCTTTAATAATATTAAGATGCTCGGTGTGAAAAGTTGTATGAGCCACTCGGGAGCAAAATTATTTTCATCTTGGGCATTAACACTTGAATCCTTCATTACGCTCAGGATTCTACTTTAGAATCCCTCGCTATGCTCAGGATTCTATTGTAGAATCTTTTGCTACATTCTGGACTCAATGTACACCCTCGCCGTAAATACACCATTTTGCTCCCTTGTGACACAAATAACTATTGAAGTTTCATCATCATCATCATCCCAGCCTATATACGTCCCACTGCTGGGCACAGGCCTCCTCTCAGAACAAGAGGGCTTGGGCCATAGTTCCCACGCGGGCCCAGTGCGGATTGGGAACTTCGCACGCACCATTGAATCGCTTCGCAGGTTTGTGCAGGTTTCCTCACGATGTTTTCCTTCACCGCAAAGCTCGTGGTAAATTTCAAATGTAATTCCGCATATGAATTTCGAAAAACTCAGAGGTGCGAGCCGGGGTTCGAACCCACGACCCTCTGCTTGAGAGGCGATAGATCAAACCACTAGGCCACCACGGCTTTTACTATTGAAGTTTAATGCATTAGAAAAGTATCATATATTATTCATAAGTACATTGAATTAAGTTGCTAAATTAAATGTCACTATAATGGCTCAAAAGTTCTTTGAAAACTTTGGTCTCTGATTATAACTCTTCCCTGAGTTAGTCTTTTATTTTTAATAGCTATAAGCTCTGACCATTAGGCTGCATTTTTGTCAAAGATGTGCGAGGAATCTGTTTTTCATAAACCAATAGAAAAGTTCCATTTACCTCACACAGCACAGCTGCTAGCTGAGCGGAAAGAGGCTAGGTAAATGAAGCATTTGTATTCATGAACAACACATTCCCTCAACACATCCTCGGTGGTTCCTACCAGAGCAGCCCTCACAGCAGCAACCCAGCCCTAATATTGAATATATTACTATACATCACCACTTATCTTAAGATGAAAACTTACACTAAAATAATAACAATTTATTTATTATCCTAGTATCAAATGGTTTTTTTTTATATAATATAATACAATAACTCTTTATTGCACACCAACAAAAACCATGTTATTTTATTAGTATTATTTATTAGATATTCTACATGCTTACTTAGATATCATTTTTAAATCAGAATCAACTATTTCTCTCTTTCTCTTTCTCTAACTATCTCTCTAGCCACTTTATGCCTTTATGCTTTAGCTATGTGTTAAAATATGCAAAGTAATTATAATGTATTTATGATAAATAAAATATATACTAAGCGGCACAAAATTTGGCCCACTATATAGGTACAAAATTACCTATTACTGCATACATTTGAGGGACAGATTTTTTGCCGCTCAGTATATTTTAATGGTCTGAATTTTTATATTTACATAGGGTGACATTTTTCAGCCAAATGGAAAGTATGTATTTAAAAAATATGTGACCAAACATAAAAAGTCAATGACACATGCAAATTAAACAAGACAGTTTAAACAGTTAGGTGCAAAATATTACTTAATTGTGTGGTTATTCCCTGTCATTTGATTGAATGTTTACATTTTTACAAATTTTATATTAGCTTCACTTGCACCTTTTTTTAATCGAAAATACAAACTGAGACATGGATGCACAGAAAAACCAGAAAAAGAGACCAGCACTGGGAATCGAACCCAGGTCCTCAGCAATCCGTGCTGCGTGCCATAACCTCTACATCACTGCTGGACAGGAATCTTGACATGAATTTTTCCTATGCATAAATATCTCAGGTTGCTTATTTTCTATGCTATCTCAGGTTGCTTAGCAGTAGCAGTGTGTTGTAGTGGCAGTAATGTAGGGGTTATAGCACGAAGCACGGATTGCTGAGGACCTGGGTTCGATTCCCAGTGCTGGTCTCTTTTTCTGGTTTTTCTGTGCATCCATGTCTCAGTTTGTATTTTCGATATGGTTTCACGGGATACCCGTAAAAGTAACAAATTTGGAGTTGAAATATAAAATACAAAAAGACTTCAAAAACCAATCATTTTTTTAAAGGTAGGCAAATTATTTGCGCATATGACAATATAAACGAAAATAAAAATAATTATTCACCAAAACAAATTAAATTACATGAAATGAAATTAACACAATAGAAAAAATAAATATGGCATATTTTTTTCTCATTTTATATAAATACTATTTTCCGTTTAATTGTAACTAGCAGGCACACATCTTAAGTATCAGAGATGCATTAAAAAGGGATTTTGACACAATAGTGTATTAAACTAACTACATTTAATTAAATGTATTTATTGTATTTCAGAAGTACCAATGCCCAACAAAACATATGCCTACAGTTTCAGAGGTGAAATTGTAAATGTGGAACAAAATGAGATAGATCTGAAGGCAACATTCGATCCAGAAATATTTTTTAACATCATTTTACCTCCTATCATATTCCATGCAGGATATTGTCTAAAAAGAGTAAGTATTTATTCATTTAAGGATTGCTGGATCAAGTTCCGATGTCGAATAAGGAAGGAAACTGAAATAGGACATTTATTAAGTAATGTTGATGGAAATAGTATACAGGGTGCCAAGGTATGTGTGACCACAAATGGCACCACATGGAGAGAAAGTATCTTAAATATTTTAAAATATTTATACTTAACATTTTACTGAAAGAGGGCTTCATTTTGATTTTAAAAACAATTTAAACTGCATTCAAAGTTTTTGAATAATCACCTGTCTAAACTGGGAATCGAATTAAGTCTTTAAAATTACAGTGGTTTTTTTTACCACTTGTTCGTGACTTTTGCACCAAGTTGCTGTTATAATTGAACTAATTAAACTTGGAAGAGTGTCACAGAAGAAATTTTGAATTCAGTGTACTTAACTCATATTCAATGTTCCTACACAAACATGTTTTTTTTTTCAGAAATATTTCTTCCGTAACTTGGGAGCGATATTGACTTTTGCTATGGTCGGCACGGCGTTATCAGCTCTAGTCATTGGTTCACTAATGTACGGCTGCGTGCAACTGATGCCGGCGTCACTTGCTACCAGCTTTACTTTCTTGGACACCCTTTATTTTGGTGCATTGATATCTCCTACTGACCCACTTACTGTGCTAGCTATATTTTCACAATTAAAGGTATGTATGACGGAAGGTTTAATTTTGGTAAGCAATCATTACATTTATTTCAATACCGCTTAGAATGCGTGCTACGTGCTGATGGTGTGTTGGCTCTTAAATGCATTTTTCTCAAACATGCTATGTAATGTTTACGTTGTGTTCCATAAAACAGGCTTCAAAATATACCGTTGCAGGCCTAGGCCTGCAAGACAACAGTCTTTTGTTTCAATGCAAAACGTCAAATATCCACGATAAAGGCCATTATACACGACTTGAAATTAATAATCTGAATTTCTATGGTTCATTTATTAGTTACTGAATAAATTCACAGGACTATGAATATTCTATATGTAAAAATTTACCGACACGTTTTACGTCAAATTACAATTTATTAATGTAGCTGACTAAATGGGCTGCAGTTCGTGTATAATGGCCCTAAAAGCCGAACAGCAAACACAATAAAAAAAAGTTTTGGCGGGAAAATTGACAAGTGTCATTGTCTTTTTTTTTGATTGACTGGACTTGGGCTTTGGCCATTTTGCAAGTAAGTTCCATTGTCATTTCAAAAGTTTCGTTTAGAAACGTGATTTTTTATTGTTGCAGTCCGTTATATCTACATGTTTTATAGCAATTTAATTTTATTGGGATTGTTTTAATTATTTTATATAGATGGTAATTATAATTTGAGTCTGGTACAATTTTAGTAGTCTTACGAATAAAACATTGATTTCTGGGAGTATTTATCTGACCTATTGTATCATGAATAACAAAAGTCAGAACAGAATCTATTTAATTTATAGTGTCTGATGAAATGTGTTGTGATGGCTTGGGTGTCTCTCTCTCTCTCTCTCTCTCTCTCTCTCTCTCTCTCTCTGTCACACCACGCGAGATTTCTGTTGTATATACATGTTGTCCAATACAGTCAGATTATTATTGTTAGGTATATATAATTCATTACTTCTATGATTTTTTACATTTGTTTTTTTTTATTAATGACTTTTTGTATTGTTATAGGTTGATGTAAACCTATATGCTATGATATTTGGTGAGAGTGTCCTCAATGATGCAGTGGCTTTAGTACTAAGCGGGTAACTATTGATCATAATTATATGTCTAGTATACCGTCTACTGTCTGTAGTAAATTAAAAGATGTCCTAATGACATAATTCGGAATTACATCTTAAATGTATTGTTTTAAAATTTATCTGTAATATACTGGAATTAGGATTCAGGACGATTAGTTTCACTAAACATCCATGTAAAGATTTTTCACTGGAATTTTTGGTTCTAAATTTAGTCACGCCTCTGACTTGGTACACTTTTAACATCAATCAATGTACAGTCAAGGGCAAAGAAATCGACACGGCCAAAGTTGCAAAAATATGTATACACGGCCATAACGTTAAGTGCATAAAGTCGTGTATACATATTTTTGCAACTTTGGCCGTGTCGATATCTTTGCCCTTGACTGTACATACATTTACAGGAGTGTTCTGTCAAAGTAACTTAATCACCTGCTGAAATATTCCAAATTAATTTAAAAACAACCTGTATATCAGAGTACCATATATGGCACAACTAAACCTTTGATTAACATATTTTAGTGCTATCAATATAGTTCCAATGTTATGCCATTGTTATTTACAGAGCCATTCAAAATTATGAAAAGAGGTACTCAAATGATGGTGGATTCGAAATCACCGCATTTTTAGGAGCTATTGGCGATTTCATTGGAATCTTTAGCCTGTCGCTCTTGGTTGGCGCTTTCATAGGGTGCCTGACTGCATTGATATCCTTTTTAAATGTACCAAAATGTATGTTTAAGGTGATTTTTAGTACCTAACAGAAAATATTTCCAAGTTGTATTTATTTATTTAATAAAAATGCACATACTTATATACAATAATTTATATAAGTATGTGTTGAATTGTGAGCAAGACATTTTTTATTATTAAAACATTATTTACGTGTATTTCTACTTGTTTTATGCACCGTGAAAATGTAAATTAGTAATATATGTATTTTAGCAGTATACTCTTACCATGTTATCCTTAACTCAGACACACATGACCAAATTTACTCATGTCCGCGAATGGCCTTTGTTGGAATCGGCTCTTTTCGTACTCATGTCCTACGCTGCATTCCTTATTGCTGAAGTCTGCGAACTAACAGGTACCATTTTATATATATTACAATATTATGGAAGAATTACAATATTAGCAGCAAAAGTAAATAAATACTGAGTCAAATAAATGCCTAAAATAATTCTTCCAAGACACAGAAATACTGTCGTAGTCCCTACAAGTCAAATACGTTATAGCAGCCTCTGTATCCCATCAAATTTGACAATACTGAGAGCTTATTGCATAACCGTGTACCCTATACGGAACATTGGTCATGTAGCACTGCTTTACCGCGTACCATATTTGGTACATAATAATAAATAATAATAATTATTATTATTTATTTCCCTTAAAAATGGCACATGTATACATAAAAAGAGATGTCTGGCGGACCCCAAACTAGGCTGAGCCTGTATCTTGAGGTCCTGGAGTGCATTCGAGATTCAATCAATCATATACATAGTGAATTTGCATTATTATCTAGATACATTAAAATCAAAATTAATTTATGATATTGAAAATAGCAGAATAGTAGTCACCTATGACGCGTTTTTGTTTTTTAGGAGTTGTGGCGGTACTATTTTGCGGTATATGCCAAGCGCATTACACCTACAACAACTTGTCATCGGATTCAAGAAACAGGACCAAACAACTGTTTGAACTGCTCAATTTCTTAGCGGAAAACTTCATTTTCACGTACATCGGCGTGTCTATGTTCACGTTCCCGAAACATCATTTCGACCCATGGTTCATCATCGCTGGATTTGTATCCTTTATTTAAACTTTTATTCCCTTGTAAGACCACCATATCTCATAACAAGCTATTTGTGTCACACGGTTCTGTTTTCAAAAATACCAGAACATCCTGTAGTACAACCACTTACAATAGTCCCTTTAAAAAAAATGTGTCGTAATTACAAGCTTCTGTTCGTTTGTAAGTCGCCTTTAAATAATGCAGGTCAAATTTCCCCCATTAAACAAGATGACAACTTGTCATTTACAGAGTTTTGTTTGTTTACTGTACTTGTCAAAACTTGCAGGTATTAGAAAATAATGTTTAACAATAACTTATTAAATTTACTTGGCAGCCACAGAAACACGAGTGTTAAAATGTGATTAAAATTATTAAACCACCAGCTAAAATTTTCTTTGTAAAGTAAATATTCCTTAAAAAGAGCACAGATAACGTCAACTCTCGGCCGCGCAGTAAATATATATCCGTTGTCTTTCTTGCTGAACCTGGGCAGAAAGCCGCCTATACCCATGAACTTCCAACACATGCTGTTCTTCTCAGGTAAGAGTACATACTTTAGCGTTTGACAAGAACTGTATACCTGATACCAGGAAACTCAATTCGCGCTGTGACGAGCGACGGTTGTCATACAGTTTGCAATAATTATTAAGCGACAGTCGCTACTCCGAGACGTTATCATAATTACTTATCAACTCTTCGCGAATAGACTTTGATCACTAATCAGGTTAGGACCTAACCTTCGGCGGTAGTATTACCTAACCGTTAGGTAACACTACCGCCGAAGGCCTATATGTTTTTCTTTTATATTTATAGGGCTCCGTGGAGCGATGTCTTTCGCACTGGCCATCCGCAACACTGTGTCGGAGGCGCGGCAGGCTATGCTGACCACCACCTCGCTCATTGTTATCGCGACAGTCATCCTTCAAGGTGGCGCTGCCTCCCACGCACTCGCCTACCTTAGAATACCCACCGGGTATGTACCATTTTATCGTAAGATGAACTTATCATCTCCATCAACCTCAGCATTTATACATCTCAATGCGGATTGGGATCTTCACACACATCATTAAATTGGTTCGTTGGTTGGTTTCCTCACTAGGTATGTTTCCTTCACCAAAAAAATCTTGGTAAAATAAAAATGTAATTTCGCACATTCCTTACGAAAACTCAAAAGTGCAACAGGCTCGAAACTACGACCCGTTGCTTAAGAGGCCATAGGTCAAAATCACTAGGCTATCACGGCTTTTTAAATTTCCTAGTACTGTCTCATAACGTAGATAAATAAAATTGATGTTCTAAAATAACCTAATAAACAAAGTTAAGGTTCTTTTAGTTCGAGCTACTTTAACATTTGGCGGATAACAGAAACATGTCGGAAAAGCTATCATATTTTAACTACCTACTTAAATTCTAAAATTGTTTCTTTCTATTTTTCGATTACCTGGGTGTTCCTACTTAAACTATTAAACTTTCTTTGTAATTAAATACAAAATAAACATTATTTACGTACTTTCATAAAATTTTGAGCGCGTGTACCAAACTAAGATGGAAGGATCGAAAATCACAACATTTATCCCGTTGCCGTTAAATAATGATGTTTTCAGTAAACTTAACGGTCAGTGGAACTGACCAAATCAACAATGCAATTTTTAACTCTTACAAATTGTGTTCGTAATAGTATAGAGTCTACTTTACAGTGACTATGCCCATTGAAAACCGAATAATCGACATTCTTGTTTATGTAAAACAGGATGTATACCTCATTGAACAGCTATTTCAACATTTTGCTTACAGGGAAGGTCAGAACGACGAGAACGAAGCGCTACCGTACCGTGACGTGAGAAGTGTAAGTATTAAATCATAACAAGTCACGCTTTTACTTTTAATAGGACTACGTGAATGTGCCTAAGGCTGCTTTTCCACCTGAGATGTACGCTAAAGCTTTGGTTTCCTAGGATCAGGGGTGCCAATCATAATATAGCGCTGAATGACGTCAATAGAACGTTGTCTATGTAAACAAAATAGCGCGGTTTCTTCGAGAGCGGTAAAGGTTGACCAGGAATATAAAAAACCTGACGCGAGGGCAGCACTTCTACGTTTTATATTGCAACATTCTTTACACTTACGATACAATACGATAGCTACCATTCATATTGACAACGGTGTCGGTGATGTTATTTAAAGGAATATTTTCTAATCCCTCGGGCTTTTTGTATGAAAAACACTTATACATTGTGAATTATTTTCCTTCCGAGGCAAAGGATAATCGCAAAAATACAAAATAACACTTTAAAATACCATTCGCAAACATCGTTAAACTTTGACACCAATAAACAGATAACATTTGAATTTAGTGTTACCCGTGCAAGAAATTAGTTCTATTGGTTTTCTGCAATATGGCGAGGTTTTTTATAATTGGTTGGTCAGCCTTTAATTGACACCGCTCGCTCTAAATGTAAACAAAGCTATGTTATTTATGGCCAAAGCTAGCCAATAGCTAGGAAACCAAAGCTTTAGCGGTGCACAAATAAGAGAGCGGGGTGCGGGGAGGCGGACTGAGTACTTCGCAACACAATCCTCGCACACATCCTTCCCTTGTATCCTTGCTCCGCTGAGCTGTATCCACTAGAGCTGCGCTCAGCGAAGATAGGTAAATGAAGCGTTTCTATTGATTCATGACAAGTAAAAAGATTCCTCGCAACGCATTCTCGCGCATCTCTGGTGGAAACGTACCCTAACATTATTTCACTTCTAACTCGAGCTACGCTATAACGCGATAACCTAAAATATGTAGGTAATATCTTAGTTCCTCTAAGATATAATTTATTATTTATCGCCGAAAGTACTTTAAAAGTAACATTAATCTTTCAGACAAACAATACTTTGCCTAATCCCTCCTATTTAAATGCTTTTGCCATACATAACCCAATCCACTTTGAATATTGTTATCGATATTGTAGTTCGAGTAATTACATTGGTAATAATGACATGAGTAGAGGATTTTGTTCGCTATAGACAGAAAGCACAGCACACGCACGTAGATAGAATAGATAACGATGCACCTGATATATGACACGTACCTGACGCTAGTTTAGCTCTATTATTTATCAGTCAACTTAGACAAGATTATTTTAATGATAATAATTGTTTTTTGTTTGTATTGTTAATAACGCTTATTGACACGACGCATTGTTAGTGTGAGTGAGTATCCCCATTTTGTTTTCGTGCTAACACCGTTTAAAAAATTACAATTTATGTATTTGTTCACTTTATTCTATAAGCTTACGGTGTTTGCCGTTGTAGGTATGTTGAGCAAAATATTTCAAGTGAAATATACTAAGATGTTATTGGGGCATGCTTTGAGCATCACCTGTAATGTTTTGTTCGATATTAACTGACAGCGAATTATTAATAAGCTAAAAAGCGTAAGTTTCGTCTAATGTCATCCCGTCTATTGACTTATGCGTTGAGGCATTAGTTCACTCATTTGGTCATCCTAAAATGACACGGCACGATACGAACCGGCGCCTAGCATCTCATTAATAAGTCATTGTTGTGGCAGCTCTACCAGGCCACGGAAACTGGAGGCTCGGTATGTATACACGCGTAGGCACATGTATGTACCTAGTTCATACTCTCATGTCAATCGGCACCGTCGAATCTACCTCGATGACATTGTTCCTAGCATCAATATGAGACCCCCACACTAGCGTCTTTCCAGCGTCGCCGTCGAGCCAGCGTCCGCGTAACGTCGACGCTACGTCGCGGCGATGCGACGCCAGCACTGTCCGGCTGCCGAACGTCACGTCGACGTTGCGCGGACGCTGGCACGACGACGACGCTTGAAAGACGCTTGTGTGGGGGTCTGTAAAACTATCTATTTATGTACCTACTCTTAACACGTCAAATTAATAATAACTCCAATACTTATCGAGGTAAATTTGTTGAGTATAACATGTTGTTTTATTGTTCTGTGTTATTAACTATGCGATGGTTTTGGATTTATACAAGTTATTTATCCTGGGTAAATTACTAATTAGCTTTCATTATGTCATAGTTGTTCTTTCAGGATTAAATTAAATACCTGATTATAAAAATAAATACATTAGCTATTCGTATCAAATGCTAAGGGCCTGTTTCACCACTCATTGATAATTTTTATGTGACAGATAAATGTGAATTCGTCAGGGATACTGCAATACCGCGTAACTAGCATTTCCCATAAGGTATAATTTTCACTGCACTAACAGTACTGACGTTGTACTGTTCTGACAGTGAACATTATACTTACCTTATGGAAAATGCTAGTTACGCGGTATTGCAGTATCATCGATGTGTTGTTTGTTTGGACAAAACATTTATCTATCAGTTAGTGGTAAAATAAGCCCTAAATGTTGGTTTAGTGCGTAAAGCATCAGCAGTGGACTTGTCTACTTTTGTTACTGACGTTCTCATGTTTGTATTTCGTCAGAAGTGTACCCCAGTTGGGAACAGAAGCCTCTTCTGTACTGGCCTTAGCGTTCGTCCTTTATATCATAAATGAAATTTGTTGTTCAGCCTGCGGACATTGGCTTCGGCCTCCGAAATCTGGAGCCAACGCAACCGGCCAGTAGCGACAGGGCATCAGTAAGACTAATGCACGCATTATACCGACCACTATGCACTGGCCTTTACTAACAACCAACTAACAGGGCAGAATGTGGATGTTTGTTATGGCACAGATTATTTTTATGAATTTGTTTTTAAATTTAATCAAAATAATCTGGCGTCGTACCTATATAATATTTATAATCTAAACGCGACACAATATTAAATAACACTGATGACTATTTCTATTTTCCTGTTATTGTTTTTATCCGTGGTTTTTATCTTATTCTTATCTTTGAAATTGAATATTTTTTGTAAGATTGTATATTGTGTCGCATCTGTTTGTTTTTTTTTCTGTATTTTTGGCATGTTTTAATTTCACCTCATTCCGTTTGTTTGATTTCCTTCCTGTGTCTAGAGAAGCCGCATGGTAGTTAAATGGGGCAATGGCGACAAAGAAGTGGTTATGCCTTGGCAACTAAACTATTTGGAAGTATGTGGACTACTTATTTATATTTTATTTTATTATTTTTTCAAATGCACTGACATTAACATAAATTAACAAACCAGAATAGCATGTCACAATCTTTCATTTAGCAATAAGGTTTTGAATTGTGAAGGACTGACAAAGGTATCTTGTTTCATTTTGAAATATTGTATAAATGTTGTATGCATAGCATCTGTTATTTGCACTTTAAATTTCAAAAATATTGAACAAGTTCGCTTTTGCAGCGTTTTACAAATACATATTAGTATCTTGATATTGTGTTAGAAATAAATATTGGTTGGTAATAAAGGATACGTCGCGCGCGGAGGGAGGAGGCAGCGAGAAGGCGCGTCTCGCGCGGCTGTGGGGCGCCGTGGACTCGCGGCTTCTCAAGCCCCTGCTGACGCACGCCAGGCCTCCGCTCACGGAGACCCTGCCGACTTTCATGAGCCCTGTGGCGCGATGGTTGACCACCACACACCAGTATACGCAAGGAGTAAGTAGTTTACTTTTAATTTTCAATATCGTCTCGGTTTTCCTTTATAACATACCTTTAAATTTTAAGATGGCTCTGAAACCTTACCTATTCATAGTCGTGTTTATTAAATTATAAACCTCTGCCATGTGATTTATGAAACTCAACTCTACCACTTATCCTATTTTTCGTACAAAGTAGATTGGAAAGAGACCCAATTTTAGACAAATGTATTTTTAATTGCAGTGTCTGTACAATTACAAATTTGTTGTACCTGATGCGGATTCTGGTTTGGCTCGGAATCAGGTACATAGTATACGTAATATAGCTCGTTTTGGAATCTTGTGCCTCAAAGATATTAACTTCATGCACTCATGCAATGCCGTTTGATTTTTGTGGTCTAACCCTAGGTTAGGTGTCCCTTAGGTTACACATTCCGAATTCACTACTATTATCACACTATCAACGCCAAATCGTTTATTTTTTATATATGGTTGTTTTTGCGTTTGGTTTGTCTCGGGGTCGAAAGTAACGTGATTTAAATTGCTTCAAGTTTTAAAACGCATCGTAATTGGGGTTAAGTTGCTAAAGTATTTTTTTGGCTTTCAGGATAGCTCTCTGCGCCGGACAGACTCTGATTCTGACCTGTGTATTGATGAACCGCAACCCGTACCTACTACTATAGATCCTCAGGTAATACTTAACTAACTATATATCTTTATCTACATGCATAAAATGTTTTCTGTATAAACTTTAGTACCTGGGCGACCGAGCTTTGCTCGGGTTAAAACTCGATAATAAGCGTTTTCCCAGAGATAAGACTAAGCTAGATCGATTTATCGTCCCCGAAAACCCCCCACATACCAAATTTGATCGAAATCGTTGGAGCCGTTACAGAGATCCCCGAAATATATATATACATATATACAAGAATTGCTCGTTTAAATGTATAAGATTTAAAGTTCAAAACATCTATTTAAGTTATGTAGACTTGTATATGTACATTTATGAATACGTAATAAATATGTTATGTATTAAGTTTGATTTCCTTTTGGTTGCAGCTATCAATTAATGTTCGGAACGGATTTGGGCATGTCTAAGCTTTGTTGCGTTTGTTAGTGACCCTCGGCTGTGATATAAAATGGTTTAGAATAGATATTTCTTAAGTTAATAGGAAATTTGTGTTTAATTATTGCACGCAGCAAATGTGGCCAGGACTTGTCGACACCAGGATCTCGGTCGAAGGTATCACAGGGAGTAACATCTGAATGTGAGCCCGGCTTTTGTGAACAAGTTTTAACCTATGTATGAGTGCCACAATGTGTAAATTAATGTGATATCACTTTCAAGTAAAAAGATTTTTCTATTCTTACAATATTTAGCGGCATTACATGTAACAGCAATTATGTATTTGGCTTTGAATTCTTTGCAACACAACAGCTACTTCGCCGTTAAATTAATAAATTTCTTAAAAAGGTATTTTAAACATTTCTGGCTTTTCAAAATTATTTTGTAATTGTATACACAGCATTAAAAACCAATTTCGTTGGAAATATCTCGTTAGCGAACAATATATATATAATTCCAGTGACATTATTTACCTACGAATTTTTATCAGATGATCTGGTATAGAATAAGTAAAAGCAATCATTCTTAAATTTACTATGAATGCTTTGTTTTGATTATGCGAGTATTTTAAAGTAGCAAAATAATCACCATGACAAAAAACTACTGTTTTTATTAAATAATTACCTTGCTTTTTTGTATGTATAGTTACACGATATAAATTTTGCCACAATAGTAGGCTTATTTTACAACTCTAAAATCGTTTCTTGGCTGAACGCAGGTCAGTAGGAGACACCTTTGACGAAAAAAAGAATTTTTTTGTTGAATATGTCCGTTATTTTTTTTCTTAAAGAATGTGATTTACATTAGCAGCGCCATGCCATGTTGGCCCGTCGTAGTTCGTGATATTCTTAGCGTGCATTCTACCCTACCATAATAAGACGCGTTGACCATTAACGTGGAAATGCTATACTTATTTATTTATTAAAAGCTCCAAATGGGAGATTCTCTATTTTTTGTTACTGTAGTTTGACCAGTAATAGAATATCTCATAGTATTTTCTGATTCACGGACTCGTAATATTTCTTTGTATTAATAGTGTATCTATGTCATGCGATTTTGTTGAAAAAATACATAGGTACTTTAAATTACTTCTTGTTGAGGTTTCAAAAACCACTAAAAATTTTGAACTTAATTTTATAATATAATTAGGTATAATGTTGTTTTTTTTTAGTTCTTTCCAGCAGTGTTTTAATTTGGGGATACCTGGAGATGGTGAACCAATATCAAATTCGTTTTTCAGACACTATTTGAATTTAAAAGCTAGTACCATATTTTAAAAAAATGTAATAAATCAATAGTGCATTGTGCCTATCCAGATAATCTTTAGAAATTGTGTTGAACAAGTAATTCTTGAAAAGCATTTAGTGCATTTTTTTCATGTGGTAGGCTCAAACAATGAGTTTCAGTGTAAATTGCAGCAGTTTGTTTTTTTGCACCTTTTGTTATTTTCGATTTGAAATACAATCCCTTTATAATATTTATAGGTGTAATAAAATGTGTCTTGAAAAATTTGTTTTATTTACTGACAAATTGAATTAGTTACAAAATTGGATCATACAGGTGCATTCCCTGCTTGTCTGTGTAAAGAATTTCTGATTTGCTCAGTGACTTGGAATTTTGGTCCATGGCCGGGAACAATCCAGTCTGCTGCCTCTGCAATTTTGAGTCTATTCCTCATTTGCTGCACGGGGTCATCACTGCCAGCTTCCAACCAAACATTGGGATCTTCTATGTCTTCATATTTTTCAAAAAGATCCCCTAAAATAAATTCTTCATTAACTTCACTCTTGTTCAGTTAAGGTTTACTTTAAAAAATCTTAACTTTTTTTAATCATAAAATTTGTTAGGCTTCTTGAGATAACTGACCATTCAATATAGGCCTGGTGCTGCCTAGCAGTATCGGCACCCGCATACATACATCAGCACCAGCAACGGGGTAGGTAACACCTAGCAACGCTGCCTAGTAAGCAGTAGCTGTTGTGCTGGCAGAAGCGTGTGGGTGCAGCTACTAGTGCTGCCAACCCTCACTGCACACCACTGACTACATACCACATAATGCAACTCTTTGTCCCCCTTCAGTTGTAACAAGCACTGTCACATCAGCTAGTGTGTGTCCTGGAGTTGGAACAACTTTTACACTGTCATTTATACAATATTCTTCCCCTACAAAATTAAAAACAGGAGTTAATAAGTAATTCTAAATCAAAAAGCAATTGATAGTTAATCAAGATTGAACTACCTTTATCAAATGAATGCATATAATATTTATCTCTAAAGGACACACTGTAACCAACTATGTGCTTGGCATTCAAAAATAAATTGTTGTTGCCAATGTGATCAGAGTGGCCATGAGTAGACACAACATAATGAATTTTGTCTGGTGTCAAGTTATATTTCTGCAATGCTGTAAATAAAAAATCTTAATTAAAACAACTTAGAATCTACTATTAGTATCTATGTGTATGAATATAGGAAAAGCAACATTTTCTTTTATGAATATTAGTACTAGAGGACACCTTTGAGAACATTTTAAGATACTTGGTAGAAGAGAAGTGACTATATGCTAAACCATATAGTCATTGACAGTTCCATGCATTCTAATACTACTAAACTGAGCTTAACACATTCACTGCCACATGATTTCCACAGGTGCCACCGACGCACATGTACAATGTATGAATTTTTGTAACATGCATTTATAATATATGAATAATTATGACAGCGGCACTGTGCGAAGTTCCGAAAACGCATATTATATGCGTCGGTGGCAGTGAATGCGTTAATCACTTCTTAAATATTTTGGCCCTTACACTTCATTACAGTAAAAATAAGAAAATTTCGATTTGGGCCAGCTCTGAAACTGAACAATGAAAGGAGCTTCCAAGTACCTATTCACAAGGTCTGGGACTGGGTGTTCTAGTGCTTAGCGAGCAGTTTATAAGTCATAATTTAACCAGTGATAATTTTCTCTGAATCCCAGGCTGTCATGGTGTCAACAATAACGTTTTGGTTGCCTGTAATTAATATGCAGCTACAGTTCGCGATCATTTGATCTTTGTCGGTCATTATTGAGTAACCTTCATATAAAACATTAACATCACTCATATTTCTGTTCTTTAAATTATGCAATTGAGATAAAATGGGTCAACTTTTTCAAAGAAATTCTATCGAAAATCGTACAGCAACCTTAATAATTATTCGTAGATTGGCTGCTGCAAGTGCTAACGCAATCGAGCGAAATGTCAAAATTGACAATGACAAGACAGTTTTTTTTAAATTGATTCCCTTCCCTCGCGGTAAGCAGTCTTTCCAAACTGCATTGAAAAAATGCAAATGCAGTCATATCCACGGGTCATATCATTTCAATCCTGTTGATTCGGTTAATTGCTTGTATGTTCATTTAATTTATTTTATGTCGTACGTTAACTAACCAATTTGCATTGGTTACATTAGTTTACGATCGTCAGCATCGGCGTGATTGTATAATGCGTGCCAATTCGTGGAAACAGCAGCGCTACTCCGAAACTCGAAGTTCGTGTCAGAGGGACCGCACGACACGAACTTCGAGTTTCGGAGTAGCCCTGCTGGTTAAATAGTAACAAGTGTAAGTAAGGTATCACGACTTTACGACCAAGACGCGGTAGTGGTAGTGGTATTTAGTGTAAGCCAAGCTTGGCTTGCACTTTGAGGCCGCGGCCACATGAAATCGCTCGACGCTCGTTTCCAGAGTCAAATTTGGTCACGTGACATATAGCGATAAAGCTGGAAATGTTGAGCTCTTTGAGTATTTATCTAGAATTTTAGCTAAATACTCAAAGGTTGAGCTTTATCGCTGGAAAAAAACCTTTAATTTCGGTAAAAACACTGTTATTTATTGTAATAATACGGAAATAAACCTTTTACATAAAGCTAGGCTTTATTCAATTGTTCGCGCACTAAAACCTTTTTAGGCCATACACAGTGCAGGGGTGCTCTCTGGCACAGGACTTGTCAGTCTGGCTCAAGTCTTGTCATTGACATAAGTTTTTCATCCGCTCACGTGTTATATTCGTTATAAACCGCATCGCCAAATAAGAAGATTTCCTTCGACTCCGCATCACAAGACCCCCGCATCACATCATCGGCCGGAGCCCTAACCAGGTGAGTGCTTCTGCACTATTGGAAACTCCATTCGGCATAGCGCGCTCTCGGTCTTCCGCCACCCATAAAAATTGGCTATTTACACGCCATACCATAATTCTTGGTCCTTCGAACCGGATTGCTTCCCGGAACGAAATTATTCACCCGCTTCGCCTGTGACATAGCGTAATTTTTGGCTCTCACAATAGGCATAATTTTCAACCGCCATTTCTGTCATAATTTCTTCTGACATCTCATATAATTTTGAAACTAAATTTTATATTTTCGCGTTACATAATCATGGCGAAATCACCTTTAGAATCAAAATTATCCATTTTGAAAACCAAAGAGGAACGAATTTTACGCCGTTTCTCCATCTGCTTGATTTGTCGAAAAAAGTATCGACGCTCGATTCCGCAGTAACGAGAATTTCATGGCAGAATCCGAGACGATCGATGATTTTCGAGTAAATTTCGAAAAAATATTAGACGAAATAAATGTTATTTCAATGTCTCTGATCCTAAACATGAACCAGACTATGAGACTCTGGATACATTTGAGGACTTATACGCCCGCATTAAGCGCACTCGTGCTAATATTTCTAAAATAACCGCCCGCAAACGAGTTCGCCGTCTGCACCCGCGCCGCAAGTTAAAGGTCCAAATATTAAACTCCCGCCTATCGACCTTCCCTCCTTTGATGGTAGGACTGAAACTGGCCCATATTCTATGAGTCGTTTAAATCAAATATTCACATAACGACAGCTACTGACTCGCAACGCGTACAGTACCTCATGGGCAAATTGACCCATAGCGCTTTAAATATAACCGCAGGTTTGGTACCCACAGGAGAGACTTATTCATTATTTGGATAGTCTAGTAAATAAATACCAGGATAAACGCGCCTTGGGTACATACTACCTATAACATCTTGGACATTAAACAAGTTTGAATTCGCCCAGCAGTCTTAACAGCTTCATTGAAAGATATTCCGCGACTGTGGCCGCTCTAAAACATTGGACATTCCTGATCTCTCAGATTTCTTTTTCCTGCAGTGTGTTTTACGGAAAACTGACCAACAGACTTTACAAAGTTTCGAAATGTCTGTTCGTGACGTAACTATTCCCTCGTACGAGCAATATGTCACATTTATGCAGAGTCAAGTCAAAATTCTAGAACGGTCAGGCAATAATCCTTCAATGAATACTCCGCGAACCGCTTATAAACCCGCTGCCAATACACCGGCTCAACCCGCGCGTACTACTTACAAAACGTTTGTAGCTAGCAACGATGTTCCTTCTTCCAGCTCCGCAAATAACAAAACCTGTGTATTGTGCAATAATAATGATCACGTACAGTTATATAATTGTTCCAAATTCAAAATATGGTTTACCACAAGCTAGATTCGACTTTATTAAAAACAGCCGTGGCTGTGTAAATTGTTTAAGCATGTCACATACTCTACTCAATTGCAGCTCACGTAGCACTTGTAAGTTTTGTCAAAAACGTCACCATACGTTGTTACACTTTGGCAATAACAATAATAATTTTCAACCGCAAAAGTCTTTACCCGCAAAAGCGTATGTTAAATCTACACAGTTGTATACAAACGCTTTATCTTCGTCTGCCGCGCATGCGCCGACCGCCTCGTCTGGTGCAGCGTGCCCCGCGCGCAGCCTGCCGTGCCGCTCCCGCGCGAGCCAGCAGCTGATGCTGCGAGCATAGAACGCGACCCGCGCCGCCCGCAGCCGCTTGCTCCTGTACTCATCCGCCGCCTGACAGTGATCAAATCACGTCGCCGTCACATAACGTACCGACTACACTGCCGGTATATAACCCCGCAAACGCTTCAGTTTCTCTGAAAGTAGAGTCAAAACCGAATTCGACTATACTTCTGTCAACCGCTCAAGTTTACGCTAAACAAAACAATAGCGATAGTAAAATGATTATTAGATGCCTCATTGATAGTGGATCTCAAAATAATTTAATAACGCTCGATTGCTGTAAGTCACTAAATTTACCCATTATACCGCTGACTAATTCCTATATAAAGGGTGTTGGTTTAACTTCAAGACCAATTCACGGATATGTTACTTTAATATTGAATCCCGCATGTATCCAAATAATAAATACTACATACACGCTTTAGTGGTAGATTGTATAACCGACCAATTGCCCTCGCATTTTATTGAATATAATGAACATGACATGGCTTACCTTAATAATATACCGCTCGCAGACCTCACATGGAACATTCCAGGCTGCATTGATGTAGTGCTCGGTGTCCAGTTATTCCCGTATATTTATTTGGGGAATAGGGTAGATTCCGGCACTTGTGCTCCTCCCGCTTTTTTAACCGCCTTCGGTTATGTTCTAATGGGTGACTATCCTTGTAAGTCTGACCCTAGTAACGCTAATTCTTTCACCGCTCACGTGCTCAATGACCTCGAGTCGAGCCTAAATAAATTTTGGGAATTAGAAGAAATCCCATTCAAACGTCATTTAAGTCCAGAAGAGACTAAATGTGAAATTTATACACAACGTCTGTGTCCCGCAATGAGGAAGGTAGATACACTGTGGCCTTACCTTTCTGTAAAGATTCTTCAGAACTGGGGAATTCTCGTTCTGTTGCTCACCGTCGTCTGCTTTACTTGGAGAAGAAGTTCAAGCAAATGCCTACTCTTCGCGATTCCTATAATAAAGTCATCTCAGAATATATGCATAATGGTTATCTAACCGAAATACCCGAGTCTGAACTTACTGATGATGGTTACTATATCCCTCATCATGCTGTCATCCGCCCGGAAAAAGTAACGTCTCCTGTTAGGGTCGTTCTCGATGCCAGTGCTAAGACTCATTCAGGTATGTCACTTAATGACATATTGCACACTGGTCCTAATCTACAGGCTGATTTATTTTTGCTTTTACTGAACTTTCGTTTATTTCCAGTAGCTATGACGTCTGATATTAAACAAATGTATATGCAAATTTGTTTGCCTCCGCATGACTTCAAATTTGTCAAAATATTATTTCGCTTTTCCGAAAGCGAACCAATCCGCAGCTTCCAATTCACCCGCGTCCCTTTCGGACTTAAGTCGAGCCCTTTTATGGCTATGCGTACTGTCAAACAGTTATGCTCAGACGAAAGTCACCGCTTTCCTGATGCTGCAAGAGTGGCAAGCTCTCAGCTCTACATGGATGATCTAGTCCATTCATGTATTAATGATGAAACCGCAATGCGTTAATCGCAAGAATTAATCGCGCTATTCAAGTCTGGCGCATTTGACTTAGTCAAATGGTCAAGTAATTCGTCTGCACTCTTAGATAGTCTTCCCGACTCACACCATGCTTCTGTCAATTTTAACGACAAGCAAAATATTGCAAAGGTGTTAGGGTTGTCATGGAACCCACAAGTGACACTTTCTTTATAACTACGTCTCCGCCTGCTGGTGGGAAGTGCACCAAGCGAATAATTCTATCCACTGTAGCTCGCTTGTTTGATGTTCTTGGCTTAGTAGCTCCCGTTGTATTATACGCCAAATTATTAATTAAAGAACTTTGGCTTTGCAAGATCGACTGGGATGACACACCCCCTGAGCATATAATCAAATGCTACTCTATGCTAGTGCAAGAATTTCCGATGCTGTCAACATTAAAATTCCGCGTCACATTGGCGTTTCTGCTGACTGTACGGTCAACATTGTCGGATTTTCAGATGCCAGTCTCAATGGCTATGGATGTGTCATTTACTTGCATGTTACAGACCCAGCCGGTTATGTCACTGTAAGGCTACTCTGCTCAAAGTCAAAAGTGTCTCCCGCAAAAATAACTACACTTGCTCGTTTAGAGCTATGTGCCGCTCTCTTAATGTCCAAATTGATCAAAACTGTTCAGGACACATACTTTACTCGTACTCCGATTGCAGGGATATATGCTTTCACAGACTCAACAATTGCTCTTTCATGGATTAAATCATCTCCTCATAGATGGTCCATTTTGTTAGCAATCGTGTTGCTCAATGTCAAGAAAATGTTGCATCACAAAACTTCTATCACGTTGCCGGAGTTGACAACCCTAGTGATTGTTTGTCTCGCGGTATGCTACCATCACAATTAATATCTCATGATTTGTGGTGGAACGGACCTTCTTGGTTACGAAGCCCGCCTACTGCATGGCCTATTCAAAAATTCTGTCCCACAGAATTCGATAAGTTGCCTGAATGCAAATCTAATACTTTAACCGCAATTGTTCAAGCTGAATAGTACAGCACAATAATTTGCTCAACTTAAGATTAAAATAAGTTACTCGCATATTTTAATATACTTAGCTTTTAATTTGCCGCAAATATTAATTATTAAATATACCGCTCTTAAAACCGCTCCTTTTCTTAAATCGCTTTATTAACCGCTTTATTTGGTGTTATTTTACTTTGGTAAAGCCACCGCTCGCAATTATAATTTATTTTACCGCATCTCTATACAGCGTGTATACTCAATGACGCTACCGCTAAGTGCCATATCTTCGGATTAGCAAGTAGAAATTTTCGCGCTGTCATCGTTCATCAACCATTACCTCTCATATTTCGTTTTCTAGAATTTTTTTACCGTACAACGGCAAAACCTACTAGACACTGGCAAAATTGTCCTCCAATGGACAGAGCCATATTTTTCTAAGAAATCTAATCTAAGTAGAAATTTAATTCCCGCGCATTTTTTTAATGTTTACACCGCGCCAGTGTTTTACCCGCTACTGATTTGTCTAACGAGTGCTGAAATACCTGCACACGTTGCAAGTCAGAAATAAATGGTATACCCAAGACCATCCCATCAAAGTAGGGACGGTTGTGTTAATGGGTGATGACAATGTTCCCCCGCTTCACTGGCCCTTGGGTGTTGTGACAGATGTCTATCCAGGGTCTGATAACGTGGTTCGTGTAGCCATGATAAGAACTGCTAAAGGATCATTTAAGCGTCCTGTCGTAAAATTGTATCCTCTACCTTCACAGTAGATTAGAACATTTCATTTTCCTACTTCACCGCACCGCACCGCATCATACCTCACCGCACCTCATACTCATTGAAATTCTCCGCATTTCAAGGCCGGGAGCATGTTCGCGCACTAAAACCTTTTTAGGCCATACACAGTGCAGGGGTGCTCTCTGGCACAGGACTTGTCAGTCTGGCTCAAGTCTTGTCGTTGACATAAGTTTTTTCATCCGCTCACGTGTTATATTCGTTATAAACCGCATCGCCAAATAAGAAGATTTCCTTCGACTCCGCATCACAAGACCCCCGCATCACATCATCGGCCGGAGCCCTAACCAGGTGAGTGCTTCTGCACTATTGGAAACTCCATTTGGCATAGCGCGCTCTCGGTCTTCCGCCACCCATAAAAATTGGCTATTTACACGCCATACCATAATTAGAAATTATACATGACACAAGTTGACAGCTTGACATAATTCATAGTGGTAATAATATAAAGTACATAGAGTTCAGCGATGTGCATAAGGACTCTTTGAATCAGCAAAGAGTCGATATCATATCATTTATTTTAATCATTCACTCTAATTTCTTTGTACCACTACCACAACTGCTACAAAACGAGATTAAGAAATCAGCGTCCAAGGCCAAGATCAATCCTGCAAGAAGCCATCTTGTCGCTACTTTTTTGAGTTGCGCGAAATTCAAAATCACCTTCAACATGGGGTCACATGACCAGATTTATCGCTGCAAGCTGCAATCGAGCGACGAGCAACTGCATGTGGGGCACCTTAATTAAAGATTTGTTTGGTAGACACTAGATTCAAGGTATTTGATGTTTGTGATATCTGAACGTACTGCAAGCGCGAAGCTATAAAAAAAAAAAAAAAAAAACGTACTGCAACAGCTGTCAACGTCATTTCATTCCATCCATCCATCCATGGCATGGCCCCGCCTCCCTCCCTATCAATTCCCTCCCGCGGCGTTCTCAGCTGTCTCTGCCGGTTATTTTTAGGTTAAAATTCTAAAATAAATTCGTGAAGCTAGCAGAGGTGCTCACATGTACGTAGGTTATTTTAAAATTTTCAACGTGCGCATATTATCTTTATTTAAGAAAATTGCGCATTTGGTAGTGTTGTACGTCTCGTGCCCCAAATTTATTCGAATGTATGTGTTCTTTGTTTACTCAGGGTTATGAAACAATAAGAGAATCTCTGTCGCTTGCGGAGCGCCAGATTAAAGTGAACCATGTCGGGGATGTACAACCAAGGAAACGTAAAGATAAAAAGAGGAAAAAAGGTAAGTCTTCCTAGTAGGGGCTTAATTGTTGAATGAATTGTTTATAATTGGTGTCCCATTTGTATTAAAGATGATTTGGGAGTAAATGAGCCGCGCGGGACGTCGGCAGCGCTGGGAGAGGGCGACTCCTTCATGCACTCGCACCACGATCACGGAACTGGCGGTCATTGGTGCGCCAAAGTCATATTCTTCTCGCTGCTGGCCATTCTCGTCGCGCTCATTGGACTCATTATACTAGAAAACCGAGGCCTTTCTGAATGTAAGTCATTGTTGTTATGCTAATGTACTGTAAAACTATTGTTGTTCATACAAATGCCAAGTTCTGTAGTTTTGTTAGCAATCAATTTTATGCTTTCTTATTCCAAGTACCTACATAAACCTCAGGTTTATTTAACTGATGAAAAATATATCTGAACACAAAATTATATTTTGACCTCTAAAATTATGTGCATCGTTTATGATAGTGGCAAGTGTTCATATGTAGGTACCTATTCCATTTTCATGAAACTAAATTCTAGATGGCAGTTGTAGCAACGTAACTTCTTGTCCTGTTATTATACTAAACATATTTTTATAGCTATGAATGTGTTTATTCCATATTTATTTACTTTTGTTTATGAATCAACTTTTAACTATATATTTTTGAAACACTAAGGGGCGGTTTCACCATCCATTGATTAGCGTTAACTGGCGGTTAGGTGTGATGCCGTCTCTATTTGTTTTGTTTGAATAGACGGAGATGGCATCACATTTAACCGTCGGTTAACGCTAATCAATGGATGGTGAAACAGCCCCTAAATGTAGATTGCTGACTCCTTCATTGTTGTATTATATATTCTAATTATCTATATAAAAAAATGTCATTAGTGGAAGCAAATGCCGTGCAGTCACAGTACTCTGGAGTTCTCGAAGGTTGGCTGGAAGATGCTCCCGAGGATGATCACCATGACACACATACACTGGAGCTAAATCATCATGTAAGTCATTGATTCTTATTACATTTTACTGACAATTTCAATTATCATTATTATCTTTATTGTATAACCTTATAGAAAAGGATCATCACTTTTATTTATTTATATTATTGGGCACATTTGCTGTAAGTATTCTATAAACTATAATTCTGTATATTTTGTTTACAATATTACACAAATTGCCAATTAGGATGATGAAGATGATGCAGAACATGGTGAGGAAATAGAACATAGTGATGAAGTAGAGGGTGATGACCATGATGATGATGAAGAAGAACACGATGATGATGATGAAACCATGATGATGAAGACGATGATGATGATGTAAGCCCTGAAGATGAAGAGAACACTCAAGATTATGAAGATGAGGCTCAAGATGGTGGTGATGATGATGAAGAATCGCAAGACAACGAAGATGGTAGTCAAGAGCTTGATTTAGAAGCCAATGATGAGGTGAAAAATAATATGTTACTACTGACATTTTTAACAAGTGTTGCTTAGTTACTAACAACAGAATTAAAGATTTTTATTTTGAAATTCAAATACCAAAAGCGTTGGTAATTTATACTTTAGCGTCATTTAGAAATGTCACGTCATATTTGTATTTAAATAACAGGATGAAGAACTCACATATAGAAAGTATTATCATGGAAATGAAGCGGAACCTGATGATGATGATGATGACGACGATGAAGAAGATGAAAATGAAATCGCGGAAAACAATGATGATGACGACGATGACGAAGATGAAAATGAAACCGCAGAAAACAATGATGATGACGATGAAGATGAAAATGAAAAATTAAGTACTGAAGCTGATCAAGATAATGATGACGATGATGATCAAAATAACAATCGAAGTCTAGAAAACGATGATCAAGAAAATGAAGGCGACGACGACAACGAAGACAATGACCCTAATAATGAAGCAGAGAGTGAAGAAAATAACAATAAGGTGCAATATTGGAATGACAATTTGAGTTCAAAATTTAACAAACTATGATTGGCACTAACAAGCTTCTACCTAAACCTTTAAAATATACAACTGGTTTTGGTTCGAATGATATAATTTTAACAGATTAAGAGCATTTTTATGTAATGTGTAGAGCTTTTGACCAGCCAGTTTGACTGTATTTATGATTTGGCGTTAAGCTACAAAGAACTGCATAATGCTTATAAGTGTTTTTTTATTTTCTTATAACTTTCCTCTTTTATTGTTTTTGCTCTGCCACTTTTCTTACAGATAAGTTGTAATTAGTTAAATACTTAATAACTTCAATGGTGCCAGTGTATTATTTTTACCTTAAAGAGGCTGGCATGGTCACTCAAATGTACAGTTCCCAGAAATTCCTTTACCACCCTAAGGTTCAATATTGTTTGTAGTTTTTAAAACATCAAAGTCTAATTTCACTTACAGGACAATATGAACATCAGCCTAATTGTATTTTTCTTATGCAGAAACTGTCATAAACAATAGTAAAGCACCTACTTGGTCCACTATACAGGATGCTGATGTCTGTAACTTTGCCTGTATCTTGTGAGAACCTTTCCCACACACTTTCTCACTCTTTCCCAGGTTAAGTGTTAATCAGGCATAAAATAGCTTTCTATTAGCTAAAAAGTTTTCAAAATCAGTACATTAGCTTCAGAGATTACTTCTTTTTTTTTTCATTTTATTTTAATAAATATTAGTATACATCAATAATAAGTTAATCACCATTAGTCTACAATCTAGGCGAATAATAACCTGAATATTTCCCCAATATAATAGGATCAGGTCTTGATACTAAACTTTTATATAATGTTTATAGGACGAAGAAGAACACGATGAGGGAGAAAACGAAGACACATCATTAGAAGTGGAGAAGATCGAACAGGAAGCCTCTGAAGAAGAAGAACCAATTTCTGCTGAGCTTCCCACTCTGCCAGAGCCTGCAGACAATGACGATGACAACAAACCTCAAGGTAAAATCCAGAGCTTACAGTTGATCAGTGGATAAAATGCTGTGCATTTTGGCTTCAGAAACAATTTTTGTGTCATTTCGTTAGGGTCTAAATTGAACTGCGTTGATTGTGTGGGATGGAATATAAACTGCCATTACTAGATATTAGAATCGTTCTCGCATTTTTCGCATGTGATTAATGAGTGGGATAAATTTGTTCTTGTTTGTTGCAGATTCCGTGGAAGACGAAGCTCCTGAGGTGGATGATGATGATCAATCCAATGAACCCGATGACGACTTCTTGGAAGTGGACGATGATGAGCCTCCAGTAGAACGCATCACGGCACCAGCTGGCAAACCTTTTGCTGAGGTAAATTTATGAAACTGCTCAACTTTTTGGGCCAAATGGATGTTACAAAAATCTCTTAAATCTGAATCGGAAATCTCTGGCGCTTCTTATATTTGTAGCCTTGTCACTTGTCCCTAAAGTTTGCTTGTACTTAGCCTAGAGTTAGGCAGCTAGGATCTAGAAGAAATGCTCGGACTAATTTATCAGTGATAAAATGGTAATAGCAGTACCTATATTTTTGTGAACCATAAACCCCAAGATAGAGGTTACCTGATCTGTTCTTTAGAAAAAATTTGATTAATAAATGAAATATATATAAATTGCAAATTAAGATTTAACCTTGAATGTATATATGTAATTTAGAATCCAATGGAATTAGGCAATCGTGTAAACAAAGCAATTTTTCACGATTACTCCATAGTTACTTACATTTGAACGCCAATCCCGATCGTATTCACATCTCAATGAACCCACCACTGTTCAATATAGTAACAATCATTGTATCATTAAATAATTGTGTAAATATTTTTATTTTATAGATTTAATTGGAAGACGAAAATTCGTTATATTTGTCAAATTGACATGATCATCTTTTACTCAACGAAGTCTGTTTAGTCTCTGGATTTTAGTGATGTACCTACAAGATTAATTATTTGATTGAACCAACCTTTCTTTTAAGAATTACCATTCCTGAGATATCGCGATTCTAAAAGTTGAAGGAGTCACGTTCTACATGATAGTACATTTATGCCACATACAGGATGACTGGTAATTTCAAGTAACAGCATTTGTCAATATTCAATAGGTTCATAGCAAATTGGCTTTCTGTATGCGGTCGGTGTATACCGCATACACCCGCCTTCAGGACGGCACATTGTAATAACGTCATATATGGTCTGCTATGATTATTTTTAAAGTAGGAACTAAATAGTACATTTTGAGTATTTTTTTTGTATACTTGTATTTTTGTATTTATAATGGTACTCCCGCCATTCTGACTCTTTTCTCCATAGGACAGAACTCAGAAGCTATTTATAAAAAAAAGTGATTATATATAAATACTTGTATGTTCATTTCGCTACTATTTTATCATAACTATAAACATACAAATAAGTACTTAAATAATGAAATATGGATAAAATTTAAAATAATTATTCACTACTGATTGAAGTATCTTAGTGCATTGGTGCAATAACATCACTAGGGCCATAGACAAGTTGGTGTCAATGTCAGTTACCACATTTGTTTACCAGATTGCTTAATTATTGGATTCGAATATAGAAATATCCAAATTCTTTTTTACCTAGGAAGAAGAAGAAGAGACGTCATCAGAGAAGCCAGCAGACACGTTAGCTGAAGAAGAGGAGTACGAGAAACGACAGGAAGAACTCCGAAGGGAGGAGGCACAGGCCTCACACAGTAAGTAAATTGTCTCTTTATTAGTTGTGACGCTTCTCCTTACTGCTTTCAATATCAAGGCACATTATCAAAAAATCTGATAGAAATGTGCTCTACCTTCACATGATAGGGACAGGGGCAGAAGCGCATCTGCAAAAAAAACTCATAATGTGTGCCAGAGCCTACGAATAAATAATAAGTCAGGAAGCGTAACTCAGAACAAGTTCCACACAAAAAGTGGCCATATCTAAAACCAAAACGACTTATGAATCAAATACGAATCAATTTCAAGGTTGCAAATATACGTTCTTGTTGATTGGTTAAAATTCAGAAACAAAGCAGGGATTGGTTGGCTCGCGTGATGCAACGTCAGATGGCGTTCAGACGGATCACTTCATATATCTAACGTTTCAATGACGTATCATAAATTGATAATGACAGCTTGTTTTTTAAGTGACTAAAAGGAAAAGGAGGAGGTTATCAATTCGGTTGTATTTTTTTGGCTGTTACCTCAAAACTCCGTCATTTATGAACCGTTTTGATAAAAAAAAAATTCGTTTGTATAGGTATACCTCTAATTATGTCCCATAGGCACAAAATCATGATTTGATGATTGGATCCTAAGGAAAACGAGGGAACTCTTAAAATATTGTAGGGACGCCTCTGGTAATTTGGATATATTTAGTAGTGACTCGTGCATTTGCTCTTGACGAAGTGGAACTAATGATAAAGACATGTGAAGACCACAGGTGACCACCGGAGTTAGGTACTACTCAATAACATGTAGTTCACGGCTTTAAATTCAATACTCCTCGTAATGCATATGGTGAAATTAAACTCTTGAATAATGAACGTCTCTGCATCGGAAAAAGCAATCTTTGAAGAAAGTATGAAGAGGGGTGAGGAAACTGTCATTTACATTATGTGAGCCATAGACCACAGACTTGATTTTGCATAATAATGACCATTTCGAACTGACGATGAGTTTGAAATTTTTTGAATAAAAATCTAATTTTACGATTATTTACTTGTGGAAAGTGATCCCTGGACATTTTAATTTTGCATTGTTCCTGCTCCACTTCATAACACACGTTGGCATGATAATTTAGTGTTGTTCACAATCAAAAATTCGAAAATTTGACGTGAGCTCACTAAACTTGCAAAATAAATGTCAGTCAAAATTAAATGACGCGCATGCGCACATTAGCGCAGGACATGCTTAGGACACGGTATGCGTGCTTTAGCGCAGTTACAATTCCTGACTTATTATTTGTTCGTAGGCCAGAACCAAGGCGCTGCTTGGGTAATTACCTTAAAACTGTTTAAAAAGAGATGGAGAAGTCAACATTTTAAATTTTTGCAGACAGCAACTTTCTGCACATTGATTTCATGGGTAAACATGAAGAGAGCATGAACCACTGCTCTAAAAAAATCAATGAGAATTATATCTTATTCAAATAAAACTATTTTGCAAGCTTTCGAACAAGCAGCTGGAAAGCATGTGTAATATTAAACAAATCTGACATTAACGCATAGACTGCTTGCATGAATGTGTCTTTGTTCCCAGTTTATCAGCATTTAAATTATTTGCGATCGCATACGCCTGCTTTTCCAATCTTACCTGATTGAAATAAAAGCTACTATACAAATCAGACATAAACGCATAGACTGTTTGCATGAATGTACTTTGGTTCCGGGTTTAACAGCATTTACATATATCATTTACGACTAAGAAGCCTGCTTGTCCAATCTTACCTGATAGAAATAAAAGCTAATTATTAATTTGAATACGCACTTAACCTAATATAATAAAAATTTGATCTTACTCAAAGCAATGTACGTAAAATTTTAACTAGTTATATGCAAAAACATACAAAATAAAGATTAATTATATAATATGTTTTATTTTGCCCCTTATACTTGCTTGTCATTCGCACTTCGGTTTTATTTTTCTTTCGACTCACGGAAAACATGCATTCTTATTCTTATAGCCCGTTTAATTAAAGTTGCTTACTTTACACACCTGTTTATTGTTAATTAGTGTAATAAAGACACACCTTGTTTAAAAATTCTAAAAAATGTGTTGTAGCTTTGCTGAACTACAGTAGGTACTGAAAACATTTGGAAAACTAATCATCAGAAAGGTTACGCGATATATATTAATCAAATCATTCGGGTTTTTATTTTCGTAGCAATATTGATAATAACCCTGAGATGAAATAACGTCATTTTGTTAACTACTCTACAAACTTCGGTCTGATTTGATAAAGTGCCAAGCTTTAATACTATAATTAAAATGCATAATCAATTCCAGTTCTCAGATCATGCAGCTGTTTACAATAATTATGATTGTCTGTATGTGTTTGTATTGCTGCCAGGCATTACTTCTATAAAACCCTTTATAATAAGATAATCGTACTGTTACAAAACTAAATTACACATTGATGTTGTCCTTAATTGCGTTTTTTCGGTGTATGCTTACTTGTGATTGGCTGAATACGTGTTAGGCTTATAGGAATGCTATACCTAAACTTGCCTTACGGATTGCGACAGGCATGTCATAAGTACATAGTCATAACCATAACAGACAGAAGAATTAGACATACGGCATAAGACCTCATTTCAACGACTTAGCTAATTCGATACAGTGTCAGGCATTATCTCAGTCGTTTATCTCCAGCAGTACTTCCTAACCTGTTTTTGAGCAGGGCTCATTTTGGTTTCATTCATTAGCAGGCTAAATACAAGGTTAAATATAAATATATATATATAATAATAATAATATATGTAATATCATTCGCTTTTCACTGGCGCACTCTTCAAAATACTGGCGATTTGTCAGTATTCTGCATCTGTATAAATAAAGTAAGACTGACAATGCACCCAAAATATTTTTGCAAATAAGCAAATCTGTCGATCTTGACACCATATTTATTTCGTGTTAGTAAAAAATATCAATTTTTGACTAATAATTTTCAATTTAATCCCTTTGTGGAAATAAACTATTTCTTTCCGAATTGAAGTGAAGAATGAGCAAAATATAATTTCACACTGTTTGTTTTCACCCCCTTTTTCGGCCACCTGCTCTTATTCGTATCCATCGGTTTTGTGTCGTACGGTATATAATACGAGGTTTGGCAAGTGACGATTTTGTTTTACTCGGTTGGCAAGGGGTTTTTAAACGTATGGGGCGTGTGTTGCAGTGTGGCTGAAACTGACGGTGGGGGGAGCCCTGCTGGTCGCCACGCACGCCATCGTACGCCGCGCCACCGCCTCGAGTGGTGCGTACAAATACATTAAGTAAATATCAAACTTTCATGCTCTGCGGTATATTCCCTAATCCTAAGAAGCAATTTTGCACAACAGATGAGCCAACCGAACAGCACGTTCGTAGAGAAGAAACACCCATAGACCGACGCATGACACTGATTCCGGAAGAACCGCCTGAATCTGGTAGGGTATTAGACATTTGCCATGCTAGATTATCGCATTCGCCAGAAATTTACACAGATTTCTTTACACAGTTCCGATAAAAAAGGTGACGCAAGAGAGCACACAACATATACCTTCTATCGTAAAATCGCCACCGACTTTCGAGGAAAGTGAGGAGGAAGTGGAAGAAGAAGAAGACGAACAAGAGGAACCCGTTGTTTTTAAAGTAAGTACAAATTGCAATGTAGAACTATAAAAATAACATATCGAATACATTAAAGTGATGAACGAGTACTTATAGGTAACATTTCACTTCAGGTCACTCAAGCTGCTCAATCGGAGAAGCAAGAAGAAAAGCAGGAAATGTACAGTGATGAGGAAGATGCAGAAGACGATGAAGTTGAAGTTGAAGAAGAGAAAGTGATAGAGCAGAAAGCAGTTCCTCAAGTTGCTAAACCACCTACTCCAGAACCAGACGATGATGTTCCTGACGATGTTGAAATAATTGAAGACGAGGAAATCGAAGAAGAAGCTGAAGAAGATGAGGAAGAAATATCCGATGTCGATGACGAAGAATTACTTACACGTCTTGAAGCTAAATACGGCCGTCTCCCGGAGCCAGAAAGACCGCAGAGACGTAGTAAACACAACATTGTTTTTGTGTTTGCACACCTGTTACATGCCTTTGCTAACGGAATGAAATCTTTATTAATCGCCTAACATTCTGAGCATGACTATGACTAACCTAATGTGAGTTGTTATCTTGCTCTTGATTTAGTTTTTTTTTATACAAGTGTGCCTACTTTTTTGGCGATATATTGATTTGTAACAAACAACACTTTTGTGCTGGTCACTACTTGCTGTCGACGTGGGAAACATTAATAATGGAGCTAATTTCTTTGCAGAGGATGGTGGCAACAGTATAGAAGACGAGTGGCCCGGCGAGCCTAGCGACGCATATTGGCGTAGTCAGCTCGATCAGGCTGAGCAAGAGTTCAACCAGGTAACTATGAAAGTTAATTAAGTACTTACCTATTTATACCGGATTAGGTCATCACATCAGAAAACAAAAATAAACAAGTCAAGTGGCTTCTGAGTAACATCTGTTATGCAAAAATCCAAATTCACGTCATAATCGACTAGGATTCGAATCAGAGAGGATCATCAGCCATCCTCACATGTTTAATTAATGGATGAAAAGTATTGTATATCACATTTAAGGCCTGTTTCGCCACTTGTCGACTAACTTTGAGTGACGGATATCAGTGATGCCGTCTCTGTCTGTTTTGTCCAAATAAATAAAGACGGCATTACTTTTATCTTACTTAAAGTTAGTCGACAAGTGGTGAAACAGGCCCTTAGTATGTTAAAAAAATATGTTACAAGTGGTCGGCTAAAAATTCCTGGCCATTAACTACTATGATTAATTAAAATTTTCTTTTTTTACCAAAACCCCACTCTTGCTTCTTCATCCACTCCTTGCTCCTCATCAACAGTCCACTCAAAGTTTGACTGGTAGAGATCCCTGAAAGGGATAAGTCCGCCTTTGTACAAGTATCCCAAAGTTTGTCAATTTTATTTTGTTTGTTTTCTTTTGTTCACTGGACCTAGTGAAAAGGGGGGTTAAGTCTGCAGAAATTACACAGCTATTTTCTATTTCATGTGTAAAGGGGTTTAAGTCGAAATCAGCTGTTCAACTTCTGCAGAATTAACCCCTTTTTCACTAGGGCCCTACCTATATGTATGTATGTATGTAAACTCTTTATAATAATACATACATA